>NW_017257720.1:3204899-3223681 GCF_001594055.1 Mycetomoellerius zeteki | reverse complement strand
ATTATAGTCATTTTAGGTTGCCAATTATATACATTTGTTGCTGGAACTATATATATAGTTACTGTTATTATTATTATAGCAGTAATAATCATAATTATAGTAATATATAATTATAGTTATAGTACAAATACCAAACATTTTTCTCTCTGTGTGAGAGTCGCATTTTTTTTAGCGCATACTGTGTAAAAATTAAATTGTAATTACATACACAATTATATAATTATATATAGATTGTATTACCTATATATGTATTTGTATATATATGAGTATATTAATTAATATTCACGAGTTTAAATATTCTGTAATGGAGGAAGATCTTAAAAGTTGCCAGTTATATGATAATTGAATCTATATGATGCAAATGATCCCTTTTCTCTTGATAAATTCGATTACTGGGTCTTTATTAACCGGCGTCACATCCTGTTCTCTTTCCAGAGGACGAGAGTGCCGTGGTGCAGGGTGTTGTTACGCAAGATGGTCTCTTCGATGGCAGTGTCGTGACCAGATTCGAGGAGTACTACATCGAGCCAACGAGTAGGTATTTGAATAAAAATGAAGACACGTCACCGCCCTATCACAGCATAGCTTATCGCACCTCCGATGTTACCACCCCGCCACATCCATTACCCTGTGCCAGTCATCAACTGCATCAAGAGGGGTCTCTTCGCGATTCCTTCGATAGGTGAGTTCTATCTTGCGCTCTTGAATTTCTGAGCGATGATTATCGATGTAGAGACGAAAGTATAAATCGCTTCTCGGATCGTATAATGGGTTTTAAAATTCACAGATGATTTTTTATGCTATTCGCATAACGTATTTTTTGTCAAACCATACAGAAATATCATTCTATTGCTAAGAAACGTGATTACAATTTATCTTTTTTTTTTTTTTAAGTAATGGTTATCTTTAATAAAGAATATTTTCTTGATAATAGTCTTAAAATATATTTATTATACAAAAATTTTAGAAAAACTTATTATTATGTACTCAAAATAAAAATTTATTTTTTTTTTAAGAATATTATAAAATTCTATTATATATATATATAATAAGCAAATAAAATTTGTATTAACTTAATAATCTTGATTGAAATATTAAATTCACTAAAATACAGAATATATTTTGAATAAATTTGATGCTTGTAATAAACTTAAAAATGCGAATATTTTAACAAATTTGCGAATATATGAACATTTGAAGTACTTTTGAAACAAGTCATATTTAAATTCAGTGGCGGGCCCGTATTCAGATTTCAGAATGCGTTATATAACGTAAACCATATGCTAATGCGTGCTAATATTTTTATAAATGCACTCTGAATAGGAGAGACCGGGACTGGTTGTCATACGAAGTTGATTGTCAAAATGCTTATAACTCAAACAGAACATGGCAGAAAAATCTCTTTTTTTGAATGTAGATTGCTGATATAATATTAATTTGGTGTGTAAAATGATTTGCACTACACAAAAGCATTATATATATTACTTATAACGATTTTTAAGAAAATGAAGTTGGTGAGGAAATTTTTCTTATCACCTATTTTGTGTCTGACAAGTCTTTGGCATTATTAATCGTGATATCCTTGTATTGTAGAAAATGACATGTCTTAGAAAATCTTTGCTACAATTAATTAATCATTATCGTGACAAAGTTTGTGAATATAATCTTTTTTATTAAAACTGGCTATGTGGAGTAAATTGAACAAAATGAGACGGGGTTAGGTGACAATTAATTTTAATATCTTTAGAGAACACATTTTCAGAGAATATACTTAAAAATATATTATATTTCATATAGATATATATGTTTATTCATTTTTCATATAGAAACTGCAATACAAAAACAAATTACGTATTTTATGATTAAAATAACTATTTTGTTTGTATTAATATAATAATTAATGGTATTAATATAATACAGTTATATTAATATAATACACGGGGTTAATTGTCACATTTTCGCAGCTTCATTTAAATAACTTAATTTTATGATATGATGAATTTACGAATATATTTTGTTTTAATACCTGAAGAATGTAGGTATATTATAACGTAATATTTCAAAATCAAGCATTCACGTTTTTCTAAAAATCACTAATCAAAAACTGTGACAACCAGTCTCGGTCTCCCCTACGGTCCAATATGTATATTTTTCTGTCTACATATTTATCGTTTTTAGTTTAACGATGACGTGAAAGCGATTATTCGCGAAACTTTTTGTCTATCTTATAAGATAGATTTAAAATTTGAATTGTGACGATACATAATCTTCTTGTCGATAGGCATGCATTTATATTTAAAGTAATTTTCTAGAATGTATTTAGTTCATTTGAGAATTTTTTAAACATTAGGATGCGACAGACTTTGTTTTACGATCATATTGAGATGATTTCTCGTAAAATGTTTTATATACTCGTACAATTAATACATTTTATAATTAACTCAAGTATTATTTATGATAAATATAACTGATGAAATGGCTACGCTCTTGTTAAGACATTCTTCTAAGTGCTTATGTTCTCTCGTATATTTTCTACTTTATGAAAATACATTCGCGAAGAAAATGATAAAAGAGCATATTGTTGGCAAACGCGCGATAATTTAGACACGTGTAGAGGAAATTCCCGCCGGCCGGGATTATCATATATTATGCGTTCTATGTCAGTCTTCATATGGCGGACTTTAAATGTAAATTTAAACTTCGCGATGTCTGTTCCTCTAGATATAGGTACAACAATTCTCAGGCATTCTACGAGCCTCTGCTCGGCGAGCACGTTGCTCTCTACTCGAGGGAAAACAATGCGAGAGTGTTAACGTTAGAAACGAATAATGACGTCGAGTACACGGACGCGTAAGTATCTTGCATTTATAGTAAAAAAGATCTCGAATCTTTTTCCTGATTAATGTACGCAAACCAATCTATTTTATTATACGTTGCGTATGATAAAACAAATCTATTTTATTATATGTTGTGCTATTTTTCAAAACGTGGGAAAGTTTAAACTAGATCGTACCGGTATAAAAAGTTTCAAATATTTATTTAAAGAACAGAAAAATAAAAATAATTAATTATGTTTTTATAAAAACTGGACGTATATTTAAATGTCTCTTTATGTTACAATGTGTCCTTTCTCCTCTCACTAGTTTTTTATTAATTTTTTTTATTTAAAGAAACGTGTGTCTCGCGTTTTTTTAAAAGAAGAAATCGATTAAAGTTACTAATTAAAGTTATTTATTTGATGACGGGAGAGACAATGAGTAACACGAAAGAGACGACGATTTTACTTTAAATTCTAGTAGCTTTGTTTCTCTTCTGGGTCAATTCACGTGTCAATTATTAGTGAAGTACCTGCAACGTATGTGCCATGGTCGACAAATCGAGCAAAAGTTAAAATAGAATTTGGAGGAGTTTGGAAGTCTGTGAGGAACATGGCGTTTTTCATCGTACAATAAAAGCGACCTTATTTCTCGCTCCCGTCCGCAGCGTGAGCGGCAGAGATCGGATCGCGAGGCATCTGCACAAGCGCGCGACGGTAGATCCCCGGAAAACTACCTGCATGCTCTACTTGCAAGCCGACCATCAGTTTTTCGCGCGATACGGCACGGAGGAAGCCTGTATCGAGGTGATGACGAGGCACGTGCAAAGAGTCAACTCCATCTACAAACACACAGGTGGGTGTTCTTCCTCGCGGCGATATACCGCGCGCACGGAGCACAGTGAGAGATGATCTAACAATTTTCACTACGAGTCGGGAAAACGGACGCAGCGAAGGCCGAGGGGGGAAAAAAGTCGGGGAAATTGAAAACTACTTGAGGAACGTGAAAAATGTCAGGAGAATCTAATTTAAAATGGCCAGGGAATATCGAGGACGCGAGGAAAAAAGCGAAGAAATTCAGAGACTTTTAAGGAATGCCAGAGAAACTTTATGGGAATATGAACATTTTCCGCAATTTTACAATTTCTACCGCGGTTGATGATAATACAAGGAAGAATTATTTGTCCGATTTTTGTTGATATTTACATTTATATTTATTTATGTTTTAATATTAAGCGCACTTAAGCGTGGTGTTTACACAGAAAAAAATACGATAAAAATAATAAATTAGTTTTCTTTGTATCGTACGCGTGTAAGTTAATTTTTTTTTTGCTTTTCTCACTTATAGTTTCGGCACACTTGCACTTGTAGTAAAAGCGATGGAATTATTAGATGAAACTTGCGAATATCGCTGAAAAAGCAAATAATTAACAAACACAACTAGAGGAAGTAAAGTAAAATACAGTTTTCGAATATTATCCATGTGAATAATTCAGTTTAATGTTACTTAAATTCATGATAATATTCAATTTAATTCAAGAAACATTGATTGTAAAATATATAATATAATTAATCTTCATCCAGTGGAAAATATAATTCTAAAAAAATATTGATTCTTGTAATTTTTTTTCGCACAAAGAGACAGATACAGCGTAATTTTTTGAATGTTAAACATAAAATATAATTAAGAAAAATGGATGTGTGTATATACATATTTTTATAATATTTACAAATATATGTAAAATTTTTTACATTTCGTAATCAATACACATATGTTTTTAATGCTTCTCATATGATAAATATCAATTTAAAATGTTTCAATAAATGTGTTTTATTACTCGATATCGTTGTAAAACATACACTGGTCTACTTATTTGTATATACAGTATTTTCATTATCGTACTGTTCCATTATGTATAACACACACTGAGTTCTAAATTACACGCGAATTACTCTATTTGGACCAGAGAACAGTAATCACATGGGAATCGTCAATGTGAGGCGCAGGACTCACAAGAAACAGGACTAGAATAATGCACGAGTTTAAGTGAATTATTTAGTTCTGACGAATATGCAATTTAAGAAACAACTAGTGTTTGAACAGCATCACGTCTGTTTTCAGATTTCAATCAAGATGGGCGGCCGGATAACATCAGTTTCATGATCAAACGCGTCAAGGTGCACAGCGAGGATGCATTGAGAGATCCTCATTATCGTTTTCCGGGCAATTATGGAGTGGAGAAATATTTAGAGCTCTTTTCAGGTAAGGGCCTCGTTGCCGCTCTTTGTTAATAAGCCGCAATATGGCGTAATGTCGATACGTCAATATACGCGAACGAGAGAATTGTACTGTACTAATACATTGATGGTTGCCTTGTTATAGAGGAGGATTATGACGCATTCTGTCTGGCTTATATGTTCACGTATCGGGATTTTGAGATGGGAACTCTGGGTTTGGCATGGACAGGCGATCTCAAGAATGCTGGCGGCGTATGTGAGAAGAACGGGGTACGCGTAGCGAAATATATTAGTAGACCTTCATAAAAAAATGTTGATTATATTTTTTATAAATATATAAATAATATGGTGGCAACTCTAAATTTCAAAGAGAATTAATTATATTAAATTAGAAAGGCTTTTAAAATAATTACAATAATTTATTTATCTTGTACTCTCAATATTATATTCATAATCCCACTCATGGTGATCAGCTGATCTACTCCGATGAAAATTGATTTCTTGTTGCGTGATTTTTTTCGTGATCGTTGAAACATAAATCGTTGCGAATATGAAGTTTGATGAAAAATAATTATCGAAATAATGTTACAGCATTACCGCGGCAGCATGAAGTCATTAAACACCGGCATAGTGACCCTATTAAATTACGGGAAGCACGTACCGCCTGCGGTCTCTCACGTTACTTTGGCTCACGAGATCGGCCACAACTTCGGCTCGCCGGTACGTATACTTCCGTTAGTTACGTTCAGAACGGCGCGTTCCACATTCCGTGGTCTTGTTATACAATGTTGTCCCGTCAATAAACGAATGATGCGCATGTCGTACATCTCATTGTTCTTTTGCGTTCAGCACGATCCGGAACAATGTACGCCGGGCGGGGAGGATGGCAACTTTATAATGTTCGCTCGTGCTACCAGCGGGGACAAGCGTAACAACAATCGCTTCAGTCCATGTAGTCTGAATGCTATAAATCCTGTGCTCAACAGCAAGGCACGTTCTCCAAAGGGATGCTTCACCGGTGAGTTTTATTCTGTGAGAGCAATGGCGAACGCAATATATCGTGACGTAGTGAGACGAAATTGATTGAACCAGCTTCTATCTGCTCTTCCAATTATTCTACTCTCGTTTGCTCTAACCCTGACGGTACTCTGCATTGTTTATTGTAGAACCGCAAGTATCGTTGTGTGGCAATGGCGTGGTGGAGGAGGGCGAGGAGTGCGATTGCGGCTGGGAGGAGGATTGCAGGGACTCGTGCTGCTATCCCCAGCGCCGTTATCCGCCGCCCGAGGAGACCCCGTGCACTCTCACACCGCGCGCGGTGTGCAGTCCTAGTCAAGTATGTATGATGCTTGTAAAAAATGTGAGTTGGACTGTATTGTCGAGGGAATTTTAGGACAGCTTTCCTTCCTCAAAATTTAACTCAAAGCCGCGCTTGCGCTTTTTCAATCTTGAATATTAAATGCTAAGTGTTCAAGCGTCTAAATTTTTCAAATGCTTGCTTGTTCAGTTGTGTGAGTGTATATTTAAACGTTCATTCAATTGTTTAAATATTCAAATAGCAGAATGTATATATAAATGTAGTCACATTTTAATCAATTTTTTATGAAGCCATTATATCTTTAATATTTGATAAAATTTCTGTTGCACAAAATTGGACGTATTTATAATGCGTCAAGCAATGTGTTTAATAATTGACATGTAGTATTTGTATTTCATGTAAAAGATATTAAGATTCGCTCGTATATATTCGCTCGTTGTTCGTTTATTTTGTCGAAAATGTTAATTAATTTAAGCGCTATCCTATGAAATTTACTTTAGGTAATTTACTCACAGACATACATAACGTAATTACGCGGCGCATCGTGCGTATGACATGATGTAATTTCAACGGTTCTATTTGCTTTCCTTTTCAGGGTCCGTGCTGTACCAGCGAGTGTAATCTCCGTTTCGGAGACAAGTGCAGAGATGACAACGGCTGTCGCGATGCGAGCTTCTGTGATGGTCGTTCTCCGTACTGTCCGCCATCCATTAACAAACCTAATAAGACTATCTGTAACCGCGAGCTGGTTTGCTTCATGGGGGTAGATATTAATTCCATTAAAAACTATACATGTACTTTCTTATTAAATGAACAAATATGATCTCACGTGCACGAAACTTATGTTTCAACAGGAGTGCACTGGCAGCATTTGCCTAGCATACGGACTGGAATCTTGCCAATGCATACCAGGCCCGAACGATCCGCCGACGAAGGCTTGCGAGTTATGTTGTCGACTTCCCGGGGAAAATCAACCATGCTTGTACGTTTATCTCGTATTATTTTGTCGATCGATTTGCAATTTACAAATTTGTTAAATTCAATCATTTTTCTTCGTAGATCGTCTTTCGATTGGAATTCTCCACCATATGATATTCCCGATATGTTCTCAAAGCCAGGAACTCCATGTAACGATTATAACGGCTACTGTGATGTCTTTCAAAAATGTCGCGAGGTAAGTAGAACTTGGATATGGAAGATAGTGCTAGTAGTATGTAGCGCTAATTAAAATATTTTATTCAGGTCGATCCAAGCGGTCCATTAGCAACTTTAAGGAAGCTCTTATTATCCGACGAGAGCCTCGCCACTTTTAGACGGTGGGTCGCTGAACATTGGTATGCAGCCGCTCTGATAGTTTTAGGGGCGATATCGTTGCTAGTACGTATAAAAAAAATTACATTTTCTCTAGAAATAATGTATTAAAAAATTATTTATTTTTAAAATTAAAATTTAGATTCTTAATTTTTCTGTTGTTTAATAATTTATTATTTTTAATCAATAAATAATTCGATGAAATTGTTATATTGATCTATTATAGAATAAATCTATTATAGAATAAAATGTTTTTGTACAAATAAACGCAAGAAAACAATCTATATATTTATATATGTTAAAAATGTTCATTATCAGAAACGGCTAAAGGAAAGATTAAAATGCAGTGAGAGTAAGTGTAGGGATACATGAAAGTAGATTATTCCAATAATAATGTGTGTTTGTTGTAAAATAATTGAGAATTAATTGCTTTTTACAAAAATTCTAGCATTACATTATTATATCTTTCTCTACATTTGATTAAAGTATTGCGTAGAAGCAAACATTCTTGTAGCTGCTAGGTATTATTAATAGATATTAATTTGAATTTTCTTTGTAAATTATATATTTTTTATAATTAAAATGGTACGCGTATAAATATTTAAAGAGAAAGAGAAGTATACATATTTATACGTGATAATAGTATCTTATTTATTCGTATTTATAGATTATTATTAATTATTAATGAACTAATCAAATGAAAATTATTTACAAGCATATAAAGATTTTCTTTCTTCTTTTAGGTGGCAAGCATGAGATTACTAGGCAAACGACCGGACTTGAAGCTAAAGTCTGTCACGATTATCCATAGTTCTACGACGGAAACGGTACGACTTCCGCCGGAAGGTACGGAAGGAGTAACGGTGCATCCACCGGCGGTACGTGCCAAACTTCCTCTTAGCAGAAAGGTCAGAGAGAAGAGGTGTCATCGCAAACATAAAGATGGTGGCCACACCGACAAGTCTAACAATAAGGTAAAATTAATTTGAAAATAATTATAAAATAGACTATTATTTAATTTAATCATTTAAATATTAATATATTAATTTGATATTTATATTTTTGAGTTTAAATGCTTAAAATAAATAAATTTTTTGTTTGTATTTAAAGGACGCCAAAAAGAAACAAAACCAACAAACAAAGAGATCGTCTACCGGGCAGGTCGACGATTTTGCGCGAAAGAGACCGGCTGAAGTTTTGGCTGCTGTAACGCAGGAGAACAAACGGAAGAAGATCACATCCGTTAGAGATAAAGGACAAGGTACTAGCAATAATCCAGGCGGTGGAAGCAGCGGCGATAACGACAAGAGGAAACGTAAAAAGCAACATAGAAAGGAGGTAATTGACTATTCAGCAATTCAAGCGGATAAGGAACCAGAAACAAATACCGATCCTAAGAGTAAAGTGCGTTCTTGGTTATTGGCATCTTCGCAATGTCGACTGGAAACCGGTGCACGGACTAACGTTAACGGTATGCCGAAAAGTAAATCGACCCCGGTGGGTCTAACAGCCAGTGGAGGGGCGGTGGGGTCCAGAGTGCCAGTGTTCTAAAGAACTCATCGAATTCCCTCGCCAGGAAGGAACGGGCGAGGCTCCAGGTGGTATATAAGCCGCCGTTCAGATTCAGCGTGAAGCTGCGAAAGTCCGACAAGGTGGCGCAAGCACCGGCTACGACTGTGAATCATACGAACGCGAATAGTAGAACGGCGAAGTTACCGAGAACCGGGGTACTGCTACGAACAGCCAAGAGGAAGGACCGAGTCAGAATAGGCAGAGCACGACAGATAGCCCCTACCGGTATCGGAAACAGCGGCAGCGATCTGCCGGAACCGGCCAACTCCGATTTGCACACCGTACCCTCCGATCTGGAAGTATTGCTGTCTGAGAGTGAATTTCTCTTCTCGGATACGTGACCATGGATAATGAGCGTATTTGAATTCATTTCGAGTCGTTACGCGACTAAGTAGCTCTTGCATATTTTCATTCCTTATATCCGTGTGCGAGAATAGATAATACTTTAGGATGCGCGAAATGATAGAGTTTCGCGTTGAATTGCTAGCTCGTGCGTGGAAGAATCCCGTCCGAGAACGTGGAAGGGAAGACTCGCTTAGTTGATTTGTTGCCCGATTTATCGAACGTTTTAATTCGTTTTTCCTTCAACTATTTGCTAACCGCTCTGTGCACATGTTGAAAAGACGTGCTGCATTAATTCTCGTCATTCTTCCTTTCCGCATCTCCAGAGTGGAGCGATAGTGCGGTGACCAATCATACGTTTGCGAACATTCGCGCTGTCCTCGACACTCACTGCTACTCACGCGCGATTGCGATGAACGGAATTTGCGCTTTGATGATGAACGTATGAGGTGCGCCGACGCTAGTTTTTCGACGATCAAGCCAGTTTTCTTCTTCCAAAGAAAGGGGCCAAATCCACTGTTCAAAGTGCGACTGGTGTAAACGCCGCAAGTATATAAATATTGATCTACTTATCTAATATTTCCCGGAGCTATGAAAGCAGATTACGATTCGTTTTCGATGGTAGCTTTAAATTTTCAGGGATCAGTGCGCAGCATTAATCTCAAAATGCAACGCGGTATTTTGGGGTGTCGAAAGTAATGCTTTATCTTAAAGTCTCTTTACACTGTGCCTGTGCTGTTACTCTGTACTCTCTTTTTTGACGCTTAGGGAAAATTACGTCTGTATGGCGTAATTTTCAATTAAATGGCGATATATCGGTCGTAAGAAGATGACAAAAGGTTAATTGCGTCGACAGCCTTGATTGACTAACTTTTATTAGTCGCTCCCTTTGAAATTATAGCCCTAGTTATAATGTAGTCGTAATAGATACTACGTTACAGTCGTTGCTATGATACGGCTATAAAATACTCTATATTTTAATCCTAACTGTAACATAGCTATTACGTACTTTATATTATGGCCCTAGCTATAATATAGCTAAATTACATTATAATTGTAACATTATATCTTTAGCTATGATATAATTAATATATAATTCTATATTATAGCTACTGTTATAATGTAATGTATTAGCTACAGCGTTTATTCATAGCTAGGGCTATTGTATCGACGCAGAAGAACAAAACTTAGCATACCACGATCAGAACTGATCTGACGTTGATGGGAACCGTGAAACGTTAGACAGTTCCGAACAGATCGTCGGGAGGTTTTCTTGTTTCTTCGCCGCCCGATCTGCCTGTAACGTTATAATATTATAACGTTATTATTCACTCGTGGTTCCTATTGTCGACAATTCCTAATTACATCTCATGAAGCATCTTGGATATACTTTGCATCTTTAGGACGTCCGCGAGAATTGTGAGACGAACCGACAGATCGCTTATATTTTTAAGATTGTACAAAATATTTTCATTGACATCCATTACGCCGAGTTTTAGCGACACCGACTTTTTAACTGATTTCTGTTGCTCGTGGTTGTTAACAGAGAACATGCTGTTTCTTCTATTTCATACTTAATCTTCAAATCCGATAGCTGCTATTATTTGGTACTTACGTCTCTTTACATATCTAATTGCATTTCTGAGTGTATCTTCCATTTGTAAATATGCTTTACCGCTCAGACATTCCTATTCATTCTGCAAAAGATAAGTCGATTAATTAGACTCGATAGATAATTATTTTTCATATTTAAATTTCTTTCTCAAAGAAATCTGCAGAAAATATCCTCATAATATACTATGTATGTTTTATTATACTGTGTATATTTTATATATACTGTGTATATTCTATTATACGCGGGGATAAGTGTTCTAAAATTCATATATTTACAAAATAGATTTCTATCGATTCTATTTAATTAACATTCTTTTGCAACCCATTGTCGAATGTGTTTGTCGAGTTTAAGTTCCTTGCGCTCGCGGCACGTGCACTCGAGCTAAAAGCGTATCTCGGTACAGAATATTCGCGTGTTCGCGTTTCACGAGTCAGCTTCATGTACATTCCCCTCGAGTGTCGCCGTGATCTCCTGAGCTGCCACGATTTCACTCATGGTGACAAAATCGCGCTAGCCGGCTTGATTAATCGTTATGAAATCGACTAAACTAGCTCTTATTAGCCAACACGTATGAGTACGGTTAATGCATCCTCTTTAAGATCCGTTTACGATCGCCGACTTCTCAAACTGTCAGCTTGACGCGCCGAGATGTACGAGAAGTCGCTGTATATGATAAAGTAACAAGTCGGATCGATACGGACTCGATACTCAAGGATAATAACATTAATAATATTAATACGCTCGTTGGCGACATTCATTTTTGTATCATTCCTTAACAAGTATTATTCAGCGAGAGAATGAGCAAGGTAAAATAACGTAAAAATAACTAGCTACATTTTACGTATAGATTACTAAACGATATAAACAGGGTCTGATAGGTTTTTTTAATTTAATTGAAGCTATTTGACTAAAATTATTAATATCGCTGAGTACTTGCATAATTTAACCTAGGCAAGTCGTATTTCACTAAAAATGTATACCGTTCGGAGTTAAATGAATTAGCTCTTCCGGCGCGAATGAAAATTTTATCTCTGAATTGTGCACTGCTTTGAATTAAAGAAAGTTGTATCGCTAATTGATCGAATTTTGTTGTTTATCTTTTAAAGAACGTGTCGATCGGTTATACATACGTGCATGACTTAAGTTTGCAACAACGTGCAGATGTTGGAGCAAATATTAAAATTATGTTTATATGCGCTATATTATTTGATATGCGTTTGTTAATTCAAAACAATTGGAAGCCTAATTTGTTAAGTGAGCGATGTTTTAACTCCAAAGTTCATAAGAACATTTACAGTTATATATAGATAAACTAAGACTTTGCAAGAAATCATGCTTTGTCTAATGCGATAATTATACGTGACCGACTGTGTTCTGTACGTTCATAATTGATTCTGTAACTACGAAGTTGGTGTTCATAGCAACAATTCTCAAGAGAGATCCGTTTGTGTGCGCGTGTATGCGTACACATACACCCGCTCCCATAAATGTACTTAATTCATAAGAAGATGTGATGTTACTTTTACATGAATCCATAGACAGAATTGTTTAATTCGTAAGGAAGCTTTTACTTCTAAGACCGAGCTGTGTTATATCCTTTCTTGAATTAATCGGGAATTGAAATCGATATTATTTCGGTGAATTAAATTCTCGATGCTATACCATAGTAAGAAACGGTTGAATGAAATTTAATTGAATGAAAGAATAAAAAGAACAAGGTACAGGCTAATGAGAATCAACGCGGATGTTAGTTGAATGGGATTTATCTCGTAAAATTGAGCACGTTTTGTAAAAGGAAAATTCATATAACTCTTAATTTTGAATAACAATTAATTCATAATTAAAGTATTTGAAAATTGACCCGTTTTACTTGTCAAAAAAAAAAGGAAGAGAAAGAAAAGGACAGATTCGTTAGCTTTGCGTAGAGCGTCTGTAGCATTTAAATCCACTGAAATGTCAGTTCCAATTTCCGAATTTTTAATCGATTATAAGCCATGTTGCGCGATTCGCTTTGTTGTGCCTAGTCGCTGCGCAGAAATCGCTACGAATTCGCATGCGAGCGCGGCGAGCGTTTAATCCGTATTAATCTGAACACTCGTTAACTTCGTTTGTACTCCGTTGTGTCTATATGCATCTATACATATATATACATACACATATATTGTGATACATACTTATATATGTCGTACAAGTAAGTAGTACGTATTCCGCTTTGATCGTAAGATTTACGTTATAATCTAAAAACACAAGAAGCAAAAGAACAGAAAAAGAATGAAAGCAAGAAAGCGTGTAGCTTGATCGTAGAATCAGATAGATGGCAGAAATGTTTGGATATTCGGATTCTGTAATGTGTAGATGATAAAAAATGTAGCTGTTATCCTTGTGTAGTCTGTCTACCGAGAGATTTAGTCGCGGTGAAGTGAATCAAATTTGTAAACGCGTATTATAATGCGATCAGCAATTTTCTACAATCTTAAGAATTCGGCAAGCGCGATTCGGAGAACGCATGCATACGAGGAAAGGTTTTGTGCCATTTAGAACTCGGTCTGGGCTACAAATGAGATTGGATCAGCGCAAGAACATTTAGTAATTGAGGAAATAATCAATTTAGCGAAATCAATAGCGAAATCAAAGAGAAACGTGAATAAGTTTAGAAAGGTAAATAGATATCAGTCGGTCTTAGATATCACGTAATAATATGTGTAGTATTTTTTCATTTCATGCACGTTTTAGCATTAAATGCAATTCTTTATTTCTTTTGTTTAACAAATTGAATGACGCATGTTTAAATACTATGCTTTATATATCAACTTAGGGCCAGTTGTTCCATCTTTGGGTAAACTATGTACTATGTGATGATTTATTTAATAGATAAACAAAAGAGTAAAAACAAAGACAGTAAGAAAGCGAGGGAGAGGGAGAGAGAGAGAGAGAGAGAGAGAGAGAGAGAGAGAGAGAGAGAGAGAGAGAGAGAGTTTATCGAAAGGTGGAACAAAGCCTTAGTACTGTTAAATTAGAAAGAAATAATTATAAATGTACTGTTAAGGAAGAGAGAACCATTATATAAGAGAATCAAAAACTTTTTACAAAACATACGTTAAGAAGAAAAAATTGGCGTTGAAAGGAATTCTGACTTCTATTCGATTTTCCTAAAAATGGAAACAGAACAGAATAACTAAATTAAAGTTTCCAATGGAAATTAGATTTCCTTCTAACTCCATTTATTTTACTGAACAAGATTGATCTACTTTTGTAAAAGAATAGCAACTTTCTTAAGCTTCGAGATTCGATCGTGAATGAGAACGAAGACTATCGTATGAATTATCTAGCAGGGAAGATTGCTGGTGTTGCCATAGAATCTTTTTCCGTATGTATGCGTGCTCGTCGTATGGTTTAAGAAAACATCATACTTCAATAGTCATAGCTGAACACATTATTTTTGATCTGTGAATGATGATAGGGCTGAGCGACTGTGGCGATTAGCCAGCTACCCAACAAATTGATTGCTCGTACTTACAATTAATGCCGTAGTTATTCCTATTAAACTCGAGTGCTTCTTGTTCTATTTAACGATTAGCAGGGACGGGATGGTGGGATCGCATGTCCCCCCCGCATGCCAAATGATACAACACACAACACTCGGATCCGAACAAAGTCGAGGGCACAAGTGGTCTCGATCCGAACCTATTCGGAATATTTGATACGTCCGAGAGGCGAGACTGTTATTATTTTAACTCTTATCGCGTACCACATAAACTTATAATTGATATAAGATGGGGCTGCTGTATTTTTACACGGACTTTGTACAAATATAACGGAGTTCTCGCAGGGAAAACCTGCGCCGGGAAGATATATGTACATACCTGTATACCAATAAATACTAAACGAAATGTGGAAAAATGAAGAAGCTGCGACCGTGCAAAGAAAAAAAACGAGCTCACACGTGTATAGTATAATTGCAAGACACGTTTTCATTTAGTAAAAACATTAGATAAAAGAATATGTCCTAATTTACGGAGAGAAGCGGAAGGAACTAATTTTCTATTAAATATATATATCATAAATTAAATTTAATAAAATTAATCATTACACTAGGATGTGAATTTCAGGGACTTAAATAAATTTTTGGAATTGAGAGGTTTTTACACTCGTTATTGCACGGTCGTGAGTTTCAAACTTTATTAGTATTATTCCGTCATCTCTTCTTTTTGAGTATGATTCTTTTATTAAGCAGATTTTCAAATCTTAGATAAATAAAATGAGATCACGTTAGACGAGACATTTAACTGAATTGTATTTTTTTCGTAATGTAATTGTAAATAATTATACAATGTAATTATAATTATAAAAAATGTATAATTTTACTTTTTATCTTTTAAGCATTTATATGTATTACTGATTTTACGTGTTTATACACTTTTTATTGGAATTTTGGAATCTCATATTTAACAAATTTTTAGGGAATTCTTTTATTTATACATAACAAATTTTCAGGGAATTCTTTTATTAATGTCAAGAGTATTAATCGCGTCATTCAGGATCAGTTATCTTTTTTCTTACAATCTTTGTTATTATCGTTTCTATCGTTAGACTGTTTTACGCTCATTGCAGTTAATTGATTTGCATTTTTATCCTGCGCACAAATTTCAGCTTGTCGTTTTAAAATATTCATAGCGTAATTAACTCTATTATTTGTTATAACTTCTTTTAATTCCTTTCCATATTGAATTTCTGTAATTATATATGATTAATTTAATTTCTAACATTTTCAGAATCAATAGAATTTTTAATAGGCATGTATATTTGAAACTATAGTGGTATGAATAATTCTGTAATTCAAAATCATATTAATGTTGAAATATAATGCAAACGCGAGCTTACTTTTTGCGTATCGTATATTATCATCTTCTTTTTGTTTCTCAATATCTTTCTTTCCTAATTCGACTAAATATTGTGCAAACGCGGCATCGATCGCTTCATCTCTCGCTTTACGTTCAGCTTTCTGTTTCGCCTTCAAATAGATTTGTGACTTTTTATATATTTGAATTTCTAATATAGGATTCTTTTCATAATTTTTACAAAAACAAACAACATAAATTCAAAGTAAATATTTCAGATATTTATTTTTAACTATTTGTATATAATTATATAGTGATCTAAATTTATTAGATCATTATTTCAAAACAAAAAATCTGAAATTTTCATTATTTTGAGAAGATTTGATTCAATATAACTTTGCTAGTGGATTTATAGCTTAAAAATATTGCTTAAATGCTTAAAAAATTGTAATAATGTTACTATTTCTTTGAAGGATTCAGCAATATAGCATTGCTTTCTCGGTGCAAGTCTGATTGATTCTTTCATCCACTTATTCCTCTGTTTTTCCCGATACAATTCATCAGCGATTTCCTGCTTTTTTCTTTCTTTGCATACATTAGCCAGCAGTTCTCTAGCTACGTTATCTATCGCTGTTTCTCTCGCTGCACGAAATTCCGTCTATATCATGAAAAACATACATCACTGAAATATTTTTATCCCCTAAATTTACCAATTCAAATCATACATGTATTTTCAATGAAGCTCGGTTTTACCTTCATACCGAGCTGTTTCTCGTGTCGAGCTTCCTTTTCCGCAATTATGCGAGCTATCTTTTCATCTTCATCTTTTAATGCTTCCTTATATTTCCTTTCCCATACTTTCTTAGCCGCTATAGACGCGGCCATCTCTGTTCTCAAAAGAATCGCATTGTTCTCCTTTTTTTCCTTCATCTTTGCATCTTCCTCTTGAGTTTTCTGTATTGCTCGTTCCATCATTTTGTGATCCTGTTCTTTCTCCTCAGTTCTTCTCTGTTGAACTCGTCGTTGATTATCCGCCAATTGATTTCGCAGATCTTTGCGTCTGCTTTGCTTCTTTTTTTCATCCTCGGCTCGTTGCAGCTTCTCGGAAATTTTATCTTCGTGCCAGTGCTTTAATAGTTCCGCTTGATTCGCTTCCAAACGAACCTTTTCCTCTATCAAACGCGATTGGGCTTCCTTCAGAACACAACTCGATGGTGATTGCACGGAGGATTTTATGTAATCGGATTTGAGCGCACGTTTTACTTCTTTGTCTGTAATTCACAAAGAAATCGGTTTTGTGTAACTATATATCGCTAGAATGAAAATTCTCCGTAATAAATAATTTCCGACGAATTTGGGTATACAATTCGTAAATCTTTACTTTTACGCCGCGACAATTCAGCAGCTAGTCTATGCGTCACTTCAATCTCTTCTTGTTTCGCTTCAGCAGTTTTTTGAGCACGCGATAATTCCTCCGCTAAAACGGCTTCTCGTTGTTCAGTCTGCAAACGACGTCGTGCGATTTTGTTATCGCCTCGCTTCACTATCGCTGCTCGTCTCGCCTCCAATGCATCTTCCTTCTCGTTTTTTATCCTTTTATCATTCTCATCCGTCTTTATGTCCACTAAGTACCATCCTCTACGGGTTTTCACCATCTTTACGTTTCGTCACGATGTAATTTTTTTTCTGCGCGCCATGCTGCGCGCAGCCGGCGCAACATACGCTTCGCGAATCGTGATAGTTGATTAATTTCAAGCAATTTGATATTACGTCTTCAATAAAAAAGTAATGCAGGTACCGAATGATGAAAAGTTCATGAAATTGCAGGGTTGATTAAATGCGAATTTTGCTTCCTAGAAGTTCATACTTATTTTGTTTTTTTTTAATTGAAGACTCTTGCTTACTTTATATAATTAAATATTTCAGATAAATGTCGATTTAGTAGTACAATTAATATACGCATTTAGAAAGTATAAAATTACAGATTTATTATTTTTAATACGAGACACGTGCAATTTACGTGTATAACTCTCTTCGCGTTTGAAAGTCTAATATTTAATGTATAATTACAGTGTAACTGTTAATTATTATTAGCTCAACAATAACTGGTGAAAATTCTTGTAAACTTTCAGAGAACGTTTAAAAAAAATATTCAGAGGATAAATAAGTGTGCAATGTGAGTTGTTTAAGTTTCTTTAAGTTTTAAGGGGGTACCTTAATCTTGGAAAAGGATTTTCTAATCTGTAAAAGAGAAAAAAGTAATTGTTATAAAAAAATCATGATTTAATCGGTAATAGAGACGACTTTAGGATCCCCTTAAAATGTTTATTTGGCTTTTGAATCGCATATATAATAAATACAGTTCTGAGACATTAAGTATGGTCCACAAATGTTTCAAAGCATTTGACTGACCAATCAGAAGAAAGAATTTTACTAATTGACCAATCAAAGAATGGCTGCATTCAGCAGAGAAAGCAACTTTGCAACTGTTGTAAAATTCTTCAATACGATTGGTTCTTGCTTTTGATTTCTTACAGATCTACATGTATAAATCAATCATATTGCAGAATTTTACAACAGTTGCAAAGCTGCTTTCTCTGCTGAACGCCAATGGCTGCGTTCAGCAGAACGTTTGTTTTGCAACTGTTGGAAGTTTCCTTCGCGCTAATTGGATCATACTTTTAGATCTAGAAGAATGGTCCTATCTCAGCAGACAATCATAAAACGGTTGCA
>NW_017257720.1:3151996-3204865 GCF_001594055.1 Mycetomoellerius zeteki | reverse complement strand
AGAAGCACGATCGCTCACTGAGCGCTCAGTGAGCTCTTGCATCTGATTGGCATATTCCGTTAGAACTAAAAATATAGACCAAACAGATACAAGAGCTCTCTGAGCGCTCAGTGAGCGGTCGTAGTACTGAATGCCCTCAATAAAGCCTAATTTCACAACTCACGGTTAACTCTTAACCGAGGTTCAACTTATTTCTCATCTCTTTCCAATTCTAAAATTAGAAAGAGACAATGAATAAGTTGAACCTCGGTTAAGAGTTAACCATGAGTTGTGGAACTGGGCCTAAGTAAATGTCATTAGGTTTGTTCGCGTCGCAAGTTCCAACATGCTTCTACCATAGCTCCTTCTAAGGCCGAAATCAGATTACGCATTGAATATTGAGATTAAAGATTGAAAGATTGAAATTTGACCAATCAAAACAATAGGAGCTAAAATTCCTGTGTCCTCACTGGTCAAATTTTAATCTTCAATCTTCAATCTCAATCTTCAATGCGTAGTCTGATTCCGGCCTAAGGCTGGGTTCCAAAATTGACTGCCAGCACTGAATATCTATAGTGCACGTAACGTAAACTGTAGAATTTTCTGTGCTAGCAGTAAATTTGGAACACAGCCCATCTCTACCAAGCGCATTGGAGTGAGTAGGAGCTGTGATAGGAGCATATTGGAACATGTTGGAGCATGCGACGCGAACAAACCTATTATCGCTTCAAACTAATAGCGTTTTCGACCCGTCCGAGTTTGCACCAACCTGGATTAGATTAATGGCATTTTGTGCTCTTCTATTGGTAGAGCGTGTACCATCAACCAATAGGAAAGATTAATCCAATCCAGGTAGATGCAAACTCGAACGGATCGAAAACGTTATAAAAATAACTTTTTAATGTGGGTAGAAAATATTTTTAAGGTTGAGTGTATCTAAAATACGTTCTGTCTAACTTAAACATATTGCTTTTTTCATTAAAAGTTTTATTTTATTGGATATTATGATATTATCAATCTATTCGCAATATCATTAATGGTCGCGTTCAGCAAACTCAACTGTTGCGGAGCGGATCAGTGAGCTCTCGCTGCTATTGGATAATCTAAAAGAATACACCAATAGCAGAGAGCGCTCACGGATCCGCTCCACAACAGTTGAGTTTGCTGAACGCGACCAATATACTTTGTAAGTGGCAGTCAGATGGCGCTAATCGAATTGCAATCGTTCGCAAGATGCAAGGGCAGGTACAGGAACCATCTGATACGAACGGAGTCGTGCCTCATCTACGGCAATCTATGATAGAGGTGGACGCCAGGCGGCAAGTTTTGTGCGTGTTTTTCGATTTTCATTAATAAACTGTCACCACGTCTTTCCAATTCGCACCGTTTGGGTAAGTATATTATTTACGTGAACTATAGAAATGTGCTGATTTTGCGCACGTATTGAAAATACTGCGATATTTACGTCCGAATACCGCCCGTGCATTACTTAGGTTATCCAGGAGCGTCATATTGATTCCCTGCTATTATTTCAGACAAATGAATACTAGAACGTTTACTATGTATCAAATATGTGAATACACATTCTACTTTGTAAATTATTTTGTTAAAAATAGAGAAGCGTAATATAATTTGTAACATAGAATGTGCTAGCTTAACAGAATTATTTAGAAAAACTCAGATCAAACTGTTAGATATTAATTTTATCAATTAAGCTTTGGAGTCTTTAGAAGTACAATACCAAAAAAAATTCTTGTTTATATAATTTGAGGAAAAATGTAGTTTAATGTAAAATTTTAATTAAAGTTTAGTCGATTGTGAGACTATTGAATATTATATTCTCCCCCCATAGAAATTTATCATATTTTTGATGAAGAATATGAATGACGCAACAGAATTTATATTTGTTCCTAAATTAAAATTTATTTAAAATTATCGGACTTATTCTATAACTTTTTCTCAATTATAACTGACAATACAATTGTTAAAAATTATAGAATAGGCTTTTATATGTATAAAATTATACATATTACTACATGTATGTTATCGGTAATATAATTTTTTTTGTAGAAACAATATGGTACGAGGTCGCGGAGGGATGATCAGAGGTGGTCGAGGTGGTATGGGTCGTGGAATGGGCTTTCCAAGGAAGCAGTTTCTGCCACGACACCCATTTGATTATACACTTTGTGAGGCAGCTTTCCCACGTGTTAAACCTGCTCCAGATGAATCAGATTTCCAGTCAGCTCTTGTGAAAAAGAATGCTGATATGTGCCCTACTCCAAAGGAACAGACTTCCATTTTAAATCTTGTAACTAAGCTACAGAGTGTTCTTGATAATCTGATCGTTGCACCAGGAACCTTTGAAGCTTGTGTAAGTGTACATGTTTTCATAGCACACTTATAAATTAAATCCCTGTTTCTGTTTAATACCTCTATCATATATTTTGACATCATTGACATCATATTATTTGCTTGTATTCTCTTTTAATGTAGCAATTGGAAGAAGTAAGACAAGTTGGCAGTTTTAAAAAAGGTACGATGATAAAGGGCCACAATAATGCTGACATTGTTGTCATCCTCAAAACTTTGCCGACAAAAACTGCGGTAGAGGCTCTTGGGAATAAAGTCCATAACGACTTGAAGGCTGTGAACCCGAAAGAAATCTTTAGAGTTACTCAAACGGAATATGGATTCGATATTGGAAACAACGAAGCTACTGTGCGCGTATTAATAACGACGTTACACCAAAATCTACGCAAGCTAGAATCGGAGCAACACTTGGACGTTAAAATCTGTCAAGGTAATTTTTGTATTTTTATTGTCAATATAACGTAGCAATTATTAAAATATGATTTCTCGTAGGACATCTTGCTGCTATCAGACATTCTCGTTGGTTTGAGGAAAACGCTCATCATTCTAGCATTAAAGTTCTGATTCGACTGCTTCGTGATCTTAGAAGCAAATTTGAGGGTCTGCAGCCATTAACCCCGTGGATGCTGGATCTATTGGCACATAATGCCATAATGAACAATCCTAGTAGACAAGCATTGCCAATAAATCAGGCATATAAGAGAGTATTGCAATTGCTTGCTTCTGGATTGTTTCTCCCAGGATCAGCAGGTATATTAAAAACTTATTCTTAAAATTAAAAATCTTTGATATAGTTACCAATGGAAACTACGTGATATCAGAAGTGAGAAAACAATACCTACAGAGATAATTCTCGTAAGTGCGTGATTGACGAATTACAAGAATTATTTACGTTCTAATATCAAATACTTGTTATATCGATTTAATCATATAATTTTGCAAGAATTGCTACATAAATTATATTTTTCAGGTATTTCCGACCCATGCGAAGGTGGCAATATACGCGTGCATACAGCATTAACACTTGAACAACAAGATCTCGTATGTCTCACTGCTCAAACATTACTACGTGTACTGGCTCATGGTGGCTACAGACCATTACTGGAAGGTACCAACAAACTCGCAGTGGAGATGAGCGTATGGGCAGGAGGCGTAGTGGCAAGCCCATTAGAAAAGGCGTATGAGCCACCTACCGAACAGGAGCAGCAAGAGGACATGGACGAAAGTACCGAGGAGATGATCACCGAGAGTGTTTAGGATCTTGAGTAAAGTTTTGAGATTTCCTCTTTTTGTATGAAAAGCTTTCTTTTCGGTGTTTCTTATAAAACGTATTGTATTTATAATATACTTGCACACATATATTTCGATGATGAATGAATTCCGTTGACATTTAAAATTATACTTTTATATAGTGTTTGTATTTGCACCATAGGCAATTTGATGATGATAATGTGAGATTTGATTTAAAATAAAATATAAATTAATGTGCATTCTACCCGATTAAGTAACTTATTCTATTTCTAAGAATTTTTCTACAGCACTTTAAGCATCTATACTCAACGATGATTGTATAAATGGCATGAAGAGATTTGACCTCTGAAGATTAGTTTTATGTAAATTTTTTTATCGAAAAATGTATCTGATCTTAAACATTTGGATAATGACCATGTTGCAGTGATATGCACGTGTAAATATTTGGGAGATCAGCTGATTTTTTTACTATTTCGAATATACTCGTCCACGTATTGTCTACTGATGAGGTGTGCACATTAAATCTCAATAGCACACATTCGAAATATGCTTATATTTTATATGTACTTGCAATTTGGCAGTGATATGCACGTCATTTAAGCGTGTAACGAAGTGTATGGTAGAAAACATTAGTCTTCACTTAGAATCTAATGTAGGCAAGGATCATTCTCCGGGGTTCTGACGACTCGCGCGCAATTAACCATACGAGAACTTGCACCCGGCCGGACCGGTATCTTGAAAAGCTTGCCCTGCGGCATACACACACAGACTTTGTACTGCTCGTAGCTCGTGGTCGGGCTCTGCAGGAACATCGGTGCCACCGGAATATCCTCCACGTCGATGAAAATACCGTCTTTGGCGTCCAGTACGACGCTGCCATTTACACTCTTTAAGAAGATGTCAAGATCGGCGCTCCACACGATGTCCTTGCTTTCTATGTGTACGCCCTCCGCACCGTGCAACGAGACCTCGTTGTCAGACTTGATTGCCAGGCTTTCATTGACCGGCGACGTAATTCGATGAGTCTCTGCGATTCTTACGTCGATCGTTTCGACGCCGTTTGGTAGACCAAAGTTAGGGAAGTCTGTAGTGAAGTAGATTGTACCGGTACGTGGGTCCTTCACCTCAAATGATTCTACTTGCGACATGGTGGTACCATTTGGTAGGACGCCTAGCTTCGAATGCGGATATGCTTCGTGAGTATGTCCGCGACTCTTCACGTCAACGTGCACCCCAGCTTCATCACCAGATATTTCCATTGGCTCATCGCCATAACTCTGGCAGATGCCTGACTGCAGGGATATCTTTAGAAAATGCGAAACGTGATATAATATCAATATTTACGAAGAGACATCGATGTATTGAGTAGCATAAAGATTATCTCATTATTACATTTTTATTGTTTCTTTTTTATACTCTTATATATGCATATATTACTCGTTTTTAAATGTCAAATATGTATATGTACTTCGTCCAAATCTGTTCTTCCATAGAACTTGACAAGATTTTCGTCCGGGATTACTTCTATAGCTTCCATTCCTTGACTTATGCGCAAAACAGCGATGACAGTGATGTTTAGAAAAAGATTGCAGAGACCGATTATCGCCAGGACCAAAGTCAACATCCAGAGACAGTAACGCCTTTTAGTAGATTTTTCGCTCGTCGACGACATGCCGTACGAAGAGGCGATTGTTCTATTAACATTGCCCAAGCAAAAACTTAATCATCCGAAATTTTAATTTAATCTAGTACGGATTGTATCGATTGTTGACTAATTCTATTTAATCATTTTGGAATTCTGATTATTCCTTATTTATTTCCTTTCTAATTAAGATAATATAAAAAAATTTAAATCGTTCGCATATTAATAAGTAAAGCAATCGACTAAGTCGCGTAAGTTACTCAAGTAAACCTTTCTAAAGAACTCTCTAAAATCCTTGGAGTAGAATCTAATTCTAAAGAGTGATATCTCATTCTTAAAAATTGACAATTAAGCCACACATTTCAATATTGGCTCAATTGTCACTTTTTAAAATGATATTCCACTCCAAAGATTTTAGAGAGAAAGATATTAATGATTGACTTATTTTAGTATAAATATTTTTCATTAGAACTGTCATTGGATAGGAATTATTGTTATAATAATAATACACGATTCTTTTCTTATTCACCTCGTATGCATGCTGCCGCAACTATTTTGGCGGATAATGCCTTTAATCAGAGGCCCATCGCTGTTGGACAGATTATCATCGGCCTTCGATATTGATGGCGACCCGGTATCATTTCCGCATACATCTAAAAGAGCTGACATCGAACGTTCTTTCGTTCACCTGCTAAAAATTAAATGTCAGATTGTCATAAAAGTATATATATAGAACAATCAGATGATTAAATAAATTATGAATATAGATATTTAAAAAATAGAATTATATAATAAGAGTATGGACGTAGATAATTAATTTTATAAATATAAATAATTGATTTTATTAATTAAAAAATAATAGTTTTTGTATTATATTAATATATTATAAATTAAGATTTTTTTGTTTTGGTTTTTTTGATAATTTTAGAAAAAGAAAAATATAAAATCTTATATCACACATTCGAACATAATTATATCTCGAAACTGGTACATTTATGGCAATATTTAATTTTATCGACACTATAAATATATCGCTATAAATTACAATACATTAATATAGCTACTAATATACGATCACGCCCATATGTAACGATATATACCTCGTGTCTTCAGCATCGCAATAATCTTAATTAAAACCGTAGAACCAATTTTGCATTTTATTACAAAAAATAACGCTCTTATCGAGGGATCGTCTTTCGTGAGTTATCGCACTAAACGGCGAGCTTCTTCATACCGAATGCATATCTGTCTCGTTGCGAAACGTATAGTCGATCACTTCGTGAACGGTTTCCTTACCTTGGCTGAGATCAGCAGCGTCGCGGGAAGCGGCTGCCTCTTCAGATAAACGAAAATAGACGACCGCGTTACGTTCCGGATTTTCGCGGATTCTACGACGACCGAGAGCGATGGAAGTAGGCGAAGATACACCGGTCGGCGCTTGCGCGTCCAGGGATCAATGCCGAGTGTCCTCAGGAATTCTATCTTGCGCGCATCCGCCTCGAAGAGTTTGTATACTCGCGCTTCTTTTTGACAATACGAGAAATACGAAATTGAAAGCCGCAAGCAAACGAAGTCATAAAAATTCATGAGACACAAATTAATTCGAATTTTCTTATTTTTATATATTATATAAGGTGTGTATTTATACAGGATGGTCCATTTTAATCACTCTATTAGAATATATCAAAATCCTTAAGTTTAAGAAATGTTTCAGGAAAAATTGCTCACTATTACTAATAAGTATTTAATAAAAAAATACTTTATTATAGTGTTTTGAAAAGATTTTGAAGCAGTTATGAACATGAAATAAAAAAATAGGGCTTTAAAAAAATTTTGAGTAACCTTGATCTCTGATCTTAACCCAGTGAACACAAAAGGTTTGTTCGCATCGAAAGCTTCAACATGCTCCAATATGCTCCTACTCACTCTAGCGCGTTGGAATGAGTAAGAACTATAGTAGGAACATGTTGGAACATGTAGAGCATGCGACGCGAACAAACCTAAAGTTACATGTAACGTATCTGTTAGTTGTAATTTCCCACTCAACAACATAACCGTAATATAACACGTGTGTTATGTTACAGCTATATATTCTTGAGTGGGAAATTACAACTAACAAATACGTTACGTGCAACTTGTGTTCACTGGGAAGGACATCCTCTCAAAATCAATCAAGGTCATCTTTTTTCCTCCTAACTCAGTAACTTTTGAAACATTTTTATCTTAAACCTAAGGATTTTAAAATATTGGATTGATTAAGATGGACTCTGTATACTGCTAAGATCGAGTTTTCAATATAAGTCTGCATTAGAAATGAATGAATTGTTGCGTCTTATAAAAAGGAATGTACTTAAACAAATGACCCGTAAAATATTTAGTCAATTCATCATTCTCATTAGTCCTTCTTTAAAACTGTTATCTTTTTTGTGTAAGATTTAATCTAATTGTTTATAGTTAAAAAATAATTTTTGATAGAAGCAAGGATATGTGAGAGGAACAAAATTCTATTAAGGAGGCCAATAATGACACTCTTTTTATGTTTCATAGGATGATTTGATTAGAAATTTAAATAACTCTTCCAAAATCTTTTTAGTTGATTTTTTATAAATGTCAAAGATAATACATATATTTTTCCATTGTCGACCATCAATTTAACATATAAAAAATTGATATGTTAAATGCTATCATTCGTACCCATACTGTAAATTTTATCTTTTCGTGATAAGAATTAAATCTTAAATTTCTTCAATATGTATATTTGGTGCAACAAAAACAATATCATCAACGTATCGATAGTAAAAAAAAAAAGAGATTAATACGACTGGAAGCGAATATATTATTCTCTAAGGCTCGTTTCTACCAACATAGATTAACTTTAATTTTGGTTCAACTTATTTTTCATCTTTTTCTAATTTCTAGAAGTAGAAAGAGATGAAGAGTTAGTTGAACCAAGATTAAAGTTAATCTATGTTGGTAGAAACGGGCCTAAGTCCAGCAAAATGTACTTAATACTAAAATAATGGATACATTTAAATTAAAGGTGTAATGATATGTGTTAATTAAAATATTCCGGCCATGCGGTTCTCTCTATCCAGGGAACGTAATGATAGATTCGGGTGTATACGCCAGGTATAATGCTGCCGCAAAGTCGTCCGAGACTGGTAACCCCAATTACGGTATACATGCATTTGTGGTCCGTGTTAAAAACAGCGAGTGGTCCTCCGCTGTCACCCTTGAATAAACAATTATATTTGATTACTTTGCCTCTAAGTGTTTTTGTTATAAAAAGGATATACAAGCAATGTTTCTTTTTTCAGTTGAAGCTAATTGAGTTTTTGATTAATTGAAGCTAATTGGATTTTTGATCTCTCATCTCTCATTAGAGAAACGAGAGTTGGAAAGAAGCAAACATAAATTTCGGTATAATTGGATTAATTAATACTAATAGTTACAAAAACTATTCTAAGAAGCTCGCATTAAAATAAAATTTTTATTCGGAAGGGGATGAAAACTTTTTGATGGGTGCAAATGTATATTTTACCTGGCAAGTATCTTTCCCGATTTCTCCCGCACATATTTGCCATTCGTTGACGATCCCTAATGCGAGCTCCACGGAACTGCTGCCGTCAAAGAAACTCGCGTTGCAAGTGTCATGAGGGACCAAACTGAGTGTTACCTTCAATAGATTGTCCGAACCTTGGTCATCAGCTGAAAAATAAGCGACGTGCACTTATTAATTTTTTATACATATGTAGTATAAAAATAAAATATTTCCTTTTTTATAATTAGATCACGTTATATTCTTATACAAGCCTTAATAATTAATTTTAGTAACTCAGTTTTGACAATTTGACAGCTGGGTTCCTCTTTTTATGATCTTACCCCAATCGACTAGACCCCATCCTGTGGCGACTGCCTTGTTATTTTCACCCACATCAGGCCAATCAACTGGAAGACATGCCGGTCTGACATATGCATCGTAGACAGCATCTTGCGCTAGACTCAGTATAGCTATATCGTGATATTCCGACGGACGTTTGTAGTCGGGATGTCTTATCCTTTTCTCTATTGCGATGGTCTGCGGCTTCGCGTTATCATTCGACTGTGCGAGATTCAGATCGCCGAGCCGCACCCATTTTGCGCTTCCCCTTTTTAAAGTAAATAAAGTTTATTATAATAATTATTTATTAACACTTGCCGAAATGCGTTAGTTAATAAATGAATAAGTTAATGGAGCGGAAAAAAAAACACCTTTTTTGAATTTTCAGCATGACAGGATAAATTTGAGCTTTTCGAAGAGACTTTTTATACTGAAAAAAGAATTTTCTAAATCTAAATATTTTCTTGAATAGTACTAAGTAGACGTTTTTTAATTGTAAATAAATATTTCAAAAAGGAAAGTATAATAACACTTAAATAATATGTGTTTACGTTTAGTAAATATTTACTATGTAAATAAGTCCTGCAACAATGGTGATTCCTCCACGTGGTGCAGATAACGCGAAATTCATTATTTAAAACTTTAGATAATAAAAAAAGATAAATATTTTTTTCTGTTTCCTCAGTATTTGCTTGTTAAATTATATTTTATTAAATACTTGCAATTTAATTTTTAACTTATTATTTTATTATTTAATTTTTCTTATTTAATTTCTTGTAAGTAATTTATCAGAAATGTTTCTTATGTTCTCCAACGTGAGTATCACTGAAATCTATATAATTTGTATATAACATATGAACTATACATTTTCAATTATCTACATAATTGGAGTGCAATATCTAAAATGTATATCTGCCATATTAGTGCCACAATTTTTATCGGTGTAAGTTACAAATTTTGCAGTGTTAATACAATCAGAAAAATTATATTTTGTTAACAAGCAAGAATAACATGCCAATGGTAAAAATTTGGACATATTTAATTTTTTTATTTATATCGCAAAAATAAAGCTTACAAATGTTGAAATTCATTTTCTGGTTACCTAAGGAATAAATCTGTAAAGTTTAACGTTATTATGAAATTTATACTTAGAAACGTTTCCTTGTTATAGTATATTACTAAAGAAAATATTAGTTAGATTCAGGAAATTTTTTTCAGTGTAAGATTTGAAATGTGATTATTTTCAATTAATTTTTTATCAAAGTTAAATATTTTGATGATAAATGGCTCTAAAATAGAATATTTAAAAACATACTGAAAATAAATAATATAATCTAATCTAAGTATCTCATTTATTTTAATATATTATTTAATCGTATCTCGAGGGCTTCGTTTTCTTTATAATCTCAAAATTGTTTATAAAAGTAATCCTTTCCCAACAAATAAGCTGACGTTATTTATCGTCATTTTGACGTCAAAATGACGTCTTGGACATCAAAATGATGATGAATAACGTTAGCTTGTTTGCTGGATTAATATCTCAAAAAAAACTTGGAAAAAAATATAGATTTCAAATCAATTATAATGATAAGAAAGATCATTAATTTTTGTTTTAGAATACTGTAAAAGCAATCTTGGTCATTTTATTCATCAATTTTCTAAGCATTAGATAAATGAAAGATGAAGAAAGACAAAACCGTCAAAATTTACCAGTCTGCTGTCCAAGTACAGTGCGCTGCTGTCAAAACAATTTTCTTGGAAATTAAGGTACCGCCGCAAACCCATAAGATTCTATCACGACCGTCGAAACCAACGGCTGCCATATGCGGAAATTCTTTCGCTTCGGCTTTCTTGCCACCGACGATCAGTTTGCGTGTTGACAGGGCGCATAGTGACTTGTTGACAGGTTTTCGGTCAAATGTAAGTGTGGGTGGTATTTCAAAACCGAAAACAGCCTCCGCGTTTTCCGCGCATTCTAAAGAAAAGAAAATATTAATTTAAGAGGACGTAATAAAACTCGAGTTGAACTCATATTCTAATTAATTCTATCATATCCTGATTAATCTTCTTATTTGACAAATTATGATTTTTTATTTTGCTTTTTAAGATCTTAATACGAATTTATTTGTCTATATTTATTTTATATATAAGTATAATTTCGTAGAAGTGTTTACGTGCGAGATTTTGTATATGTGTGTGTATGTGATATATTTTTTTAACATCAAGCTATAGCGCAAAAGAAGAAAAAACTATTTTAATGCTCCTGCTTATTCATTGCAGTTATTTTGAATTATGACGTCAGAAACGAGAAAAACAAAGAAAATTCTACAAACTGTATTAAAAAATATGATTATTTTTTAATAAAATAATATTTGCAATTGATAGAAAATAGAATTATAATAAGTATACCAAAAATTTTTTTGTGTCCCGGTAATCAATAAATAATTATAATTTGAAATTGAATTAATTGCCTAACCAGAAAATAAAACAGAAAGTAAATATAACAATAATTGTCGAAAATGAACACGATTTCTACTACAAAATAAATACAATTGTTATTACAAAATAAAATGATAATTGCACTTTTCATTTATTTTATGCTCAGAAAATTGAAGAAATTGACTAACGAGTGTTTTACAGTATTCTAAAGTAAAAATTAATGGCTTTCTATCATTATAACTGTAGTTCTTGTTCTCAATTATTCAACATATTTTACAAATGTATCGTATTAAAAGCAAATATTGTGCTATTAGAAAGTATTTCCATTTTAATATGTTTTGTAAGAATTTTTATTCTGTGGTTTCTCGTTACTGACATTATCAATCTAAAGATTCTTAATAAGTAATCAGAAATCTCATTTTCCATTCGAGTTTGTTGAAAATGTCTATATTGCTGATTTAACATTAATAAACTGATTGTTCATCATTGCTAGAAGTTGTTTACATATACTTAAGAAACCGTATGCTTTTACGTATTGTATGTTTACGTAAAGAATTCTTCTGAAGAGATAGAAGTATAGACCAAATTGCACGCTAGTTTCAACAAATGTTGATGCTGTTCTAGCGTTCCTTATCTTTGATTAGAGAATAGGTTGAAGACAAATTTTTTTCTTACTTGCTCGTGCTACAGATCCCCTTGATCCATCTAATTTCAAAGGTCGTACTGTATCTGTTCCTACTGTACTCTCCTGTTGCGGTGCCGGCGTTGTAGTTGGTTGAGTGATCGTATTTATTTTTGGGCAACATACTATTGGCTCGAAATTTAAAAATCCGCAGGTTTTACTAGGCATTTTGCCTGCTAACAATTCTTCATATACTTTTGAACATTTTTGTAAAAGCTTGCATTCACCTGATGAATTGTCGACCGTGCATGGCTCTGAAAATTTTGAAAGACACATATTAACAAATTTTTGATAAAATCAGATAATCAGACAATTTTACTCGCATGTTTATCATCAAATCAGACAATTTGAGGATTAGATATTAACAATTTGGTTGGCCGTTTTAGATATTAACAATTTTATTGTCACCACTTTGAATTTATCAATTTGGAAATTTGTTAAATATAATAGTGTAAATTGTTGCGACATTCACGTACGGCATTCACGTTTAGATTATTTTTCAACTAAGATTGACCAGATTCACACTGAAGATGTTTTATTTTATATTCGCAAGAAACAAAATTATAAAAAAGTTCTTACAACTCTACTATAAAACGTTTGTACAACTTACATGTCAGAAAATTATACAACTAAAAAGTTAACGTTGATTGTATAACTATTTGTAGTTTTTATAACATCTATATGATTAAAATTTAATCGATAGGGCTATAAGTTATTCATTGTATAACTATTTGTAGACGATTTGGACACGGGTCCATTCGAACTTTGGAACAAATTTTACAATAAACCGCAAAAGTGATCACGAAATGCTTGATATTTTTTAATTCTACAATCTTTAATTATCTTAAATCAATTACTTTTCAAATTTTTAACACCTTTTAAATAATGATTTACAAGGGTTTTCTTTTTTAAAAAAATTTTCGCACGATGGCTGAAAATACATATTTGCCTCTATTTTATGAATGTTATGACAGAGAACTGTCAAACTGCTATCACATGTTCGGTGTCTTATAAGGACTTTACGTTATAAATAGTACGCAAATCTGCTTAACCGTATTCATTTAAATTAAAAAGGTCCTATTTAGAACATGATCCGATTTAGACCACTCTCCCCTATATTACAAGTTTTAAAATACAGTTAATATGATGTTAGAAATGGTTGTATAGATTTCCTACTTATCTATATAGTTAATAAACGTTTCGACGTCATTACTTGCACTTTTAAGTTGCACAAGATAAGTTATAAAGTTTTAAAGAAAGTTTCATGAATGTTTCTATATCAAAATCTGTCAGATGTTGAAATAAATAAATTGTTATATACTTTAACAACTTGTGTTGGCTCTGATAAGCATGGCATTAATACATTTATTGACTTATTCGCTACAGCCTATTCTGTTTCTTGATAAAATTAATGATTACTACTTAAAAATATTTTTTTCGATTCGAATTTGCGACTAAAATTTTAAGAATAAAGATATGAGACAGATTAATGTGAGACTTTTCGAGTTTTGAATTATTTTATAGCTTTAAGATATTTATTAAAGAAAAAAAGACAGTTGTAACAATTGAGATTTTAGTAAATATATACAGAGTATAAATATAACAAATTACTTAGACTAATCGAAAGGCATTTCATAAATTTATTTCAAGTATTTAAGATTTTATTTTATGCCACATGTTTTTTTCACGAATCTAAAAAGAATTGAGACTGATCTAAGCAGAACAACAAATCGCAATAATATCAAAATGACATTAAAATGAATCATTTGAAAAGTGATTTTTAATTATTTTAGAGCCATTTTGATGTCATTTTGATTTTATAATGAGTTTTTTTACTTGAGGATATATAAGTCATCTTAATGAGATACAAAATTGATTGATCTTTCTTGTTAACAAGGTCGTTGCAATGAATTTATTTGCTATAATAAATTAAAAACATAGGCTTCTTTTTCAATATCAGAGGTATCTCTACAAACTTTACAATTGTCATTAAATCATTATGTCGAATATTAAATTGTATGACAGAGTATATTACACGAATAAACACAAACCTAATCGTTGATACCTGGCGCGTGATTATCAAGTAATTATTCTTCTTCTGCATGCAAAATTAAAAGTAAAGAAATTATACAGAACCAAATAATACATTTAGAATTGTATATTAAATATATTATATAATCATTTATAAAATCAGAGAGTTACATCAAAGAAACATATTGCTGTACAAAAGATTTTGTTTAGTATACAGCACGTAGTTCGAAAGACTTTTCCATTCACCAAGAAGAATGTGCTTGATATATTCGTTCCCGTATTTTTAGCGAAGTGAACTAATACTCACGTCCGATGTCCATTCCATGTGTCGGTGACAGGATCGAAACCAACACCAATAATAATAACGATGAGGCGATCGACACGTTCACTGGCATCCTCGATCAGCCTTGGTCAGCCTTGATCACACTATTTTCTCGACTGATCGCAAAGACTCGTCGGCGATGGAAGATATACCTCGTCTAACACGTTTATTCCATGCGTTTCTGTTTTTCCCGATCCCCACTCGATCGCTCGTTCGCCCCGGTGGTGGTGATGAACCACGAGGTCATTCTTGTGATGTACTTCTTGATAAATCAGTCGATCGTACGTATGATTTCATTTGCGTCTTCGAGGAAGATTTCAGCAAAACGATCTAACGATGGATGATTAAGAGCAATCAGTTGTCGCGTGCCGCAAGCGATCTGTAACAGGAATTGAAGCCTTCGTAATTCTTATGCGACTTAGATTGAAATCGCTGTAATTTCTGTAATTTCCATTTTTAATATGCGAATATGTATCTTTCACGCGAATTATTATCATGCTGCTGTCGTCACGAAAAACGATACCAAAAAGTTATCTCTGCCTACTTCGACTTTGAATTTAACTGAAATATAGACTAGGATCATTAATTCCATAGATATCCAATGAATAATGCAATGTACATATATGATTTTGTGTGCATTCATGCATGGAATCGGTTTCTCACAAAAGTCGCTCCTTATTTGGATGTGTTGATTAATACCTGAAATATTTTTTATACTTTTATACTTTTCTTGAAATAAAAGATTGTGAATAAAAGACTCACAGCCTTTTCGTTTGATATGAAAAAAAATGATGTTGTATTAATAACATTAATTTGGAAATAATCTTATTTACTCAATATTCTTATTTTAATAAAACAAGTATTTACTTGTTTCATTAATATGCTATTAAATTGACAAGGTTATTTCAAAGTAGATCTAATATTACTATTATAACATTATTTTTTCCGCAATTTATATCCTGAGAAAAAAATTGTTTATTTGATTTAAATACATGCATCCTCTAACAAAAAAGATAAAGATATAAACTAATTTAATTTAGTTCTTCATCTTTTTTGTTAGAGGATGCATGTATTTAAGTAAAATATAATATGTTTTTTGTCGAAAGAAATAAAAACAAATTAAATTAATTTTGATAAATGAACAATTCTTTTCTCAGTACAATATTTCATACAATTGTATCATTTGTATATGTATTGATATATTCTCTTGTTTTTTATGTAACGCAGAGGAAATCGACAATTTCGTAAGAGTAAAAACAAGGAAAACAGAAACAACTATTTTATTTCTCATTAATATAATGCGCAAAGTAGATCGATATTAGGATTGTATCTGTGTTAGTCATATCTATCTCTTATTATATATTCTGCATTTTTATTATATTACGATGGTTTTCTTACCGTATTCATTCAATATATATGGGAAATACTATGTTAATTTACTTAAAATAAATGTAAAGATAATGGAAACGTATGTTAACTTTCTTAAAAGAAGTCTTGATACAAAGTTCAAGGATAACAGTCTTTGATTTACTTTAGAGAGAGATTTAGAGAGAGAGAGAGAGATTTTTTGGAAATTTTTGTGATTTCTTTGCAGAACTTTCTTAGATATTATTATGATTAATATAATTTATTTCTTTTATGGTACCACTATTTCGTTTATGGGCTACATATTACTAACTTATTAGAAATCTAATGATGATTAGATATTTTTCGATACGTCAAACGTTGAACTTAATACATGGAACAAATCCGATTCGATCCATCATGATCGACGTTACGACGCTGCCAAAGGCCCAATGGATGATAAGGCCAATTTCATTAAGAACGAAACACGTGTACACATCTAGGGATGTAGCATTTTTTAAAATGTTACTTGCAAGAAGTTAATACGATAATATACAATTAGCATAAGTTTAGTAATACATTAATTATTCTGAGACAAACAAATTAATGGTTTCGCGGAAAATATGAATCTGTATGAAAGAAATATCTTTATGAATAAAGTAAAGTGTCAAATGTGCAAAATTTATGTTCTACGCATTCTAGGATATGTAATAACGCAGAAGGATGTAGTGTGTATTTGAGTAATAATAATCAAATGGTTTCTGAATTAATTAAATGGGATTTGTGAACGCTTTTGGAGAAGGTATATACCATTCTTAGCAAAATTCTCGCGAATTATGTCTCAGGGGCTAATACGTGATAAACAAAATTTTACAATTCTTGCTCTTTATTTTATAAAAAAAATTTTTATTTTATAAAACAAATCTTTATTTTATGAAAGTTACTTAAAGACTTATTCATCAACATGGCAAATGCAATATCGAAAATAACTACTACAAATAATAATCTATTTTAGTAGCTGTAAAAAAATTGTTTTGAGATTCATACATTCAAGTATTTATAAAACATCTTTTGTTAAATCTGAAATTTAAGTTAATGTTTTGTTCAATTGACACATGTGTGTGTTATGTGTGTGTGTAAAAAGAAAACTATTTTTTATCGTGAGCGTGAGTAATGATATGTGGTTAAATCAGAACACAACGCAGTTTTTCTATGAAATAACTGATTATTAAGGTACAGTACCTACTTACTGGAAACAGACGCAAATACTTTATGAAATGCACCAGGAAGAATTCAGTGGATACGTCATTGCTTGTAGTTCCGCTAATATCATTAATGACACCTCGACTCACGGATCGCCAATCGTTAATAAACGATATCATCGTCTGGCAACCCGCATGCACTTCGTTACGCATTATCCGTTGTTTTTAAAGCGAGAATTTGCTATTAAGGCCTTTGTTCGACGAAAGTGTCGGTACACCGTGTATTGGATTTACAATATGCACAGAGAGCTTGCGATCGCGTTGTTCGTCACAATTTTACTCAGGAATTCTACGGCGCGAAAAAGTGAAGAAAGTTAGTGATAGCCTGTTTGCTTCGTTATATCCGCGATCGGATTGGAAGAATTGTTTATTTCGAATGTATGCACACATATCATGATTCCAATGTATCCTAATTTTTTGCCAAATTAAAAATTAACTTTTTATGGATAGAAATTGAACTAAAAATCATGGCAACTTTATAATTTTTACTATTAAATATTGTAGCATTTAAGTACAAAATTAAAAAAATATCTGTTTAAATTAAACTCCTAAAAGTGATTAAAAAATAAGAACAATGCTTAATTTAGAGACTTATAGAGCTTCTGTAAAATCTTCCGTAAAACTTTTGCTACAGGAAGATCAACTCTAATTTTATTTGTGACTTTAACTGCAGTTTATTTAATACTGTAAATGTTTCAAAGCATTTGATTGACCAATAGAAGATAAAAATTAATTAATCGGCCAATCACAAAATGTTTCAAAATGTTTCAAAATGTTTCGAAACATTTTGTTGCCGTAGATAGTTATTATCACACAATTTGCATCACAAATTTACTTCTGTGGAAATGTGTAATGTTTAATAAATCGATTTTAATAAATTGTTTCTAGAACTATTTTTCATTATGCGAATATGTGCTCAGTGATTACAAGAGTGTATAATTTGTTTAGATCGTACAAATAGGTGCGCGTTTCGCAGGAGATGCATTAAGTAATCATGCAATAATAAATTAATGAACTACGCATTTTGCAGGAAAAGAATTACGCGTATAAATGAGTAACAAAAGTAATTTCCATATATTCCCATAATTCCCTCACATCGTAATTGCACCATAAATCGTCGTTTGCATCGTTTCCCACCCATTTTCCGCTACGATCTTAATTTGCATAATCCCCGCTTCTTCGTAGAATGTAAGGAATACGCCGATTTGGTTTACGAAACCGAGAACTCGCCGACTTTACGTATCAATGCCGGCTCGAATAAAGTCTCCCGCTGCGCCGTTGTCGAGACACCTCTAATCATCGGCGGAATCCAAGCGAAACACGCGGAATTTCCGCATATGGTGAGAATAAATACATATTTATCGCTACAATCTGCAAAATAATTATAAAAAAAGTAACATATAATGTTGTCGAATGTTATGACAAACATATAGCATAAACATTTGTAAACAATGAAAGTTGTTTTCTAAATTTCAATTATTTAATAGAATATGATATTAATATAACTGTCACTAACATGACTGTTACGTAAACAATGTGATGTAAAATTTATGCTTATATAAAATTGAAGTAATCATAAATATGCAGAAAAACATAAAATTTAATATATGTAAAATATAATAAAAAATATATTTTTAATACATGTAAAATATAGGATGCACGTCCCTATAATTTTTAAAAATAGAAAATAATAATTGCAAATATTAAATTTTATTATTTTTTTTGTTAAATAAACTAATTTGTTAAAAAATTTTTGTTTTTTTATTGTCACATGTTTAACACGCAATACACGGCATTCGCTTTCATATTCGATCCTTAAAACGTGTCATTCAGGAAAATCCCTTCTAATAACAACACAATATAGATTTCCATATAACATTTTAATCACCAAAGTAATTAACAGAGCAGTATTTTCCATATTGTAGGCAGTGATCGGTTATGGCAAACAAGACGTGTCCTGGCAATGCGGAGGAAGCATCATCTCCGAGAATTTTATTCTGACAGCGGCGCACTGTATGGAATCCCCGGACAAGTAATTTTTCTACAATTATTTTTCCGCACTTACATCATTACTACATTATCACCAATTTTGGATATCAAATAGAAACTTATATTAGGGCGGGACTATAATATGTGCTGCTCGGAAATATGAACAATAGTGAGTTTTTGCAACACCATTTATCCAGATACGGTGAACGCTATATATATAAGGTCAGGTTCTTCTTCTTAACAACTAATTAAGAAAAGGATAACGTGAATTTAGCGTTCACCGTATCTGGATTTACGTTATTGCAAACACTCCCTATTATCTCGAGAAATGGACGAAAAATCTCCGCTGTATCCTATTATTAAATTATCTACGTGTTTCTCAGAGGTCCCGCAAGCAAAGTGCGAGTCGGCTTAATTGATCTGTTAGCTCCCGGCGATGCTGTACAGGAGAGGAACGTCGCGGAAAGAATTAAATATCCAGATTATAAATCTTCGGTCAAATACTACGATATAGCGTTAATCAAGCTTGAACAACTATTGGAGTTGAATCCTCGAGTGAGACCCGCGTGCCTCGAAATAGAATCTCAGTTACCAGGAAAAAGTGCTATCGCCTCTGGATTTGGGAAAACATCCTACGGTCAGTATCTTTTAAAGCCCAATCTACATGTGATCTTTGCTTCCTGTTTCTTGCGTTTTACTTCTTGCTTTTTGCGACTGTTTTATCGACAATCATATTTCTTATTGTTTTGTTCGTTATTTTTATCTCGAGCGACTAGAGAAAAAACAGAATAAGAGGCAAAAAGAGCAAAAAGTAAAAAGCGGTAATAGGCAAGAAACAGGAAGCAAAGAACTTATTATAGATTAGACTTAAACTTCTTATGTTGTAAATATAAATAAAATGTCCATGAGCCTTCGCGGTTATTGATGCGTAAATAATATATGTATAAGGCGATAAGATTCAAACAATTGAAATATACTTACCAATAAAGTTAACAGCAAATGTTTCAACTCTGGATCAAACTAGTTTGTACTTGACTTCCGCATTGAGGAGAATTCAAATCCAGAAACGTTCGCCTTATCGCCTTATAAATATTATATATTATTTACGCACTAATAATCACAGAGCTTCATATTGGCATTCTATTTATATTTGATTTATTCTTAGAACCACAAAACTATTTTTATTAGTGTTTTAATTCTCATGTTTATATTAAATTTAATAATAATATTTTATATCATTTTTTTTTTATTTATATTTTTTTTGCGTACTGAGAGATATAATGTGAGATATTATTCAGAATCCAGTATTGGCAGCAACGAATTGATGAAAGTCCAGTTGAACTACATTTCTGAAGATGAATGTAAAAAGGCTTACGCTGAGGATCTTGGTACTCGGCGGCTGCCCGATGGTTTAATATCGAGCTTACTTTGCGCCGGCATAATGGAAGGCGGCAAAGACACTTGCCAGGTGAAAAATTGTTTAAAATTATTTTTAAATCTTTTATTTTTTAAAATAAAGTTACGAAAATACCTTTTATGTTCCTCAGATTAAGAATTTTACATCAATTTCTTTACTTATTTTTGGACATTTCGACTTTCGGAGAGTCTCCGATTTTAATTTAAAGACTAAAGAAATTTATATATGTATGTGTAATTTTAAACTAATCGATAATGATGATACAGTGAAAAAGTCTATGTGAGCCAACACAAGTTCTTCGTGTGTATATGTATATATATTACAATTAAATTAAAATACAGATGAATGTTTCAACCCTGATATTGGGTCCTCTTCAGTGTAATAAAGATGAGAGCATTCAATAATAATGAAAAATTGAGTTCTATAATATTCGAGTTGTCAGATCATCGCTAAACTATTGTCAATGTTTGAATTCTTCTTTAACGTCTGTTGTATTTTGCGGAATAGAACAAGTAATTTAGAATTAATTCACTAAAAATAATCAAATAAAGGAAATTAATAAAATCAGATTAAAGTTATCATAGGTCAATTTAACTTACATGGATTAGGTTTAACGATGGTCTGTTACAAAAATGATGTTGCTACCGCGAGGTGTCAAGACTGTGTGAGAGATGATCTGACGACTCGAATGTTATAGAACTCAATTTTTCATTATTATTGAATGTCATCTTTATTTATTACATTGAAGAGGATCCAATACCAAGGTTGAAACGTTCGTCTATATTTTAATATATATACATATACACACGAAGAACTTGTGTTGGCTCACATAGGCTTTTTCACTGTATCATCATTATTGATTAGTTTTACTGTAGGAGCCTTTATTTATTGATTTAATATTTATTATTGTAATTTTAAAGATATATAAGCAGATATATACATTAAGCATTATAGATAAAGAGTAAATACACATAATATATTTAAATTAATTAAATTTGATAAATTTTACTTCTGAAAAATATCAGTAATATTCTTTCTATTAAATATAATCATCATGTATGTTCAAAGAATTGAGAAAAGATTGGAATAGAGTCTAATTTGTCATATTTGCAGGGTGACAGTGGCGGTCCATTGCAAAGAATTCTTGCGGAACCTTATTGCATGTACAGCATCGTTGGTGTGACAAGCTTCGGAAAGTTTTGTGCCTTTAAATCATCGCCCGCGATATATACCAGAGTTAGTTCTTATCTTGATTGGATTGAGAATATTGTTTGGCCATAAAAATCAAATATGAAAACGCATCAATAAACGCGATTCTCAAATTTAATTCCAACGATTTCAACAAATAGTGAAGAACGATTATTATGTGTAAAATTATCGAAGTAATGAGAATTGAGGAATAATTAGAATAAAAAATAACAGACAACATCATCATATTATAATCATTACTATAATTTTTATTGCAAAAGAGATAATATTTATTGGTATATTTACAATGCGGTACCCAAATGTATGTATATACGTACGATCCAGTGTAATGAACATATGCAACTTATGTATTTTTACTCAGGTAGTACATCCTAATTAATAACAATCAACAATGATAAAATGTATACAATATATAATGACTAATACGCTCTGTAAAAATAGAATAATATTCAACCCACACAGTTCGGATAAAAGATGGTAAAACAATGCCGTAATATTAACTTTAATAGGTATTACAGTATGTCTAGTATATATTGGAAGATACACACATAAAATTATTAAATTACAAGTGGCTAGTAAAAATACGGAAAAGAGAACGAGGACTTATGATGTGATAAAAAAATCTACAGAGACGTGATCTACTTATTAGAAGAAATATCTCGGTAATCGTCCAGTAAGATAAGAGATGCTTAAAATTTCCATCGAGACGCAATTAAAATCCTTAATGAGTACGTATATTATTTACATTATGTGATTTAAGTTATCAGTCTTACGGCTCTCGAAAGGAAATTACGCGTATATGTACATACACACTCTAGCGTGAGGTCTCGTTATATTGACTAACAACTGATATTCGACGAACAGACACGAACTCGAACTGGAGCAGCAGTACCGGTGCACAAACTGGCTTCTTCGCAACAGAACTACCAATCATCTTACATTTTTCCGATACATTTATTCGCAGCTTCTTTTAATTCGCTGCATTGAAAAGTAAAGAGAAGAAAGAAACAAAGAAGAAGAACAAAAAAGAACGAAAGGAGAATCGAAGAAAAGAAAAAGAAAGATGAAATGAAAAATAGAAAGAAAAGGAAAGGGAAGATAATAAAAGAAATGTAGAAATAATATAATTCGTTCATTGAAAGATTTGACGTTAAAGTCTATCTCGCTGAGAAAGCAAAACGAAAGTGGAATCTCAATCGTTATCTACTTTGAGGAATAGAACTACAAAGAATCCCTACGAGCAGAGAAAGCAGTTCCGTTAACAATGCTGCTATCAAAGCCCGATGCAGGACGCGTAGAATGGCGTCTGTAAATCATCGGGTGAAGCCTGGCCGTTTCTCGTAGTCATGCCGACGTTTCTTTCCAGCAATTCTGCAACTTAAAGCACTCTCTCATTCACCGCGAAAGCAGTGCCGCCTCCGGTTGCCCTCTCGTTTCCTGAAAGCAAACCTCAGGTCGCTGAGCATTCAAATATTGCTTTCATTTAACAACGCGGGTGGCATTGTATTTCCGTGCGCGTTAAGCCACACACTAGTTAGAGAGACATGCATTTAATTTCAAACGAGAGGCTTGAAGGAGCACAGGCACATTGAAGTGGCAGCGTTTTGGAACGTGCTGGAAGAGCTAGAGTCAGAAGTGACTTCAAAGAAACTCTATATGGTGCTCCATATGTAGAAGCCCGCCAGATACGAGATAAGAATTGATCGGCAAAAAATGTTTGGTGCCACGTCCGAAAGATTCGTGAATTCACAAGCATTCTCCACTCCACCGTTGCTATTCCGACGCGAGCCTTTGCGATCACGCTGATTACCAACTCGTAAATACCTAAATAAGACTGACGTTTCAACAATCACAATTATACATATGCTTTTTACAAATTCACACCAGAAGAAAATATCAAGGATATGATACTTCAACTCATATATACATTCCTCATAGGATTTCTTTTTCTGTAGATATTCACGAATTAATGGTCGATGTGTACGTTTCAGCGTTCATTCGTACGTGCACGACGTAATCAAAATGTACGTCGATGGGCTCATTCGCTATTATCGCAGTTCATTCGCTTGTTCTATTTATTTTGAAGCTCTAGCTTAAACGCGTTGATTTAAGCAAGCAGATGGTCCTCAAAACGTGTGTACATACATGTATCACGTATACGCTTAACTCTGTATATACATATATATAAGACATAAATCTTCGTTAAAAAATTCCTTGTGAAAAGTGAAAGCCAAAGGTAGTTAAAATAGATATAGTTGCTCTTTAAATTAGTAGTTCAACATTTCACGAGATACATCTGGATTCGTTTATCTTCTCGATTCGGATATTATAACAGTGCGGTGTAACGACCGTCGAAATTTCGTGTCCACCGTGCGAAGCTATGATTTATTACTCTCTAATCGCGAAACGGTACGTGCCGAAAGAGGAACTATAAAAGAAACGGCATATAGCATCGGTCAGAAAATAAACCTGCCGTTAACAGTTATCATCTCGTCGTTTTCTATTGATTCACATCGACTACGAACGGTACCTGCCTTATGTTTCTCGCAGTTGTTAATAATAAAACTTTTCAACGACTCGATAACGATGATACGATTGTTCAAATAACGTAGTAATAGGCTTAAAGAGCGTGTAGAAAGACGCTTGCAAGGATTACGTTTTATGAGCTTACGTTGCTGGGGCGATGCTGAGCATTATGAGACAAACCTCTATAATTCCTTAAGGCACCCTAAGGCACATTGTAATACAATTTTTTGCGCAATAATCTCGTAATGCTAGTTACACTGAAACCTTACGAGACCTACGCGCGTTTCCTATCTCTCGTTATGCTTATAAAAAATAATTGACACACTCGGGCGATGACTTGTGTTTCGCAGAGAAGATAGTATTGACAGTGCCGAGAGGAAGAAATGAAAGATAGAAAAAGAGAAGAGAAGAAGAGAAAGAGGAAGAAGAGTGTACGAAGGAAGAAATGGAGAAAGCTTACAGAACTATGACATTGGCCGATATGACGAGACCAGCGAGATTTGGATCAAGTCGAGGGTGGAAGCTCAAGACGGACTCCTGTTCACAGGCGGGCTGAAAATCCCAGGAATGAAGAAACGGAGGAGGAAGAAGAGAACGTTTGAGAAGATAACGTGCGACGATGGTGTCCGCATTGGCGAGCGTGGGTACTGATGTTATAGCTGGAGGCAGACGTTGAATGATTTTCATGAACCGGTCGTACGATGACGCGGATGCTAAAACCTGGAACAATAACGATATATGCTAAGACAATGCGCAACTTCGATTGATTTGGATAATATATAACAAGAAAATAAGAATCGAAAATGTGCGTTAAGTATAATTAATAAATAAAAGCAGCAAAACAATAATTGTGGTAGAATGCACTAGAAAAAGTCTGATAATATGTTACTAAATGTATTTTGTTTAGTATATACACACACGGCAAGTACAATTTTGTTGAAGTATCCAAAAATTTAGTTAGATAGATTTGAAAATAATTTTGTTGGATCATCAAAATAATTAATCTAGGACGCTCAAATTGATTGCTAGAATGACAAAACTGTTTGCAGCATTGCTAATAATTTTTTAATTTTTAATATATATAATTGTTTTGATAATCTCAAAATTATTTTCAGATCTATATCCAATAAAATTTTCAGATACCTCAACAGAATCATTCTTTACGTGTATTGATGCAAAACTTACAATTAGTAAAAATACCAAGCATAATAAAAGTAACCAATCTTTTGGTAATAATTAGAAATGTAAGATAATATTTAGAAAATCTTAGTTTGTTTTAATTTTTTAATTTAAACATTATAACCGTACTTAATTGAAACTATTTTTGCAAATTGTTAGCAACTCAGCAAGATAACTGTAATAGTATAACATACTGTGTTATATTACAGTTATCTTGTTGACCTGACATTGCATGTTACATTTACGTTACATGTAACAATATGTTTACTGGATACCATCTAGACTTCATTATTACCAGACTTTTTTCCAGTGTACTATATATAACAAATAAGATTTAAAGCACTCAATGAATTTCTGTATATCATCTTCTGGATGCAATGAGATACGATCAATCAAAACGCAATACTTTTAAGAAATGCATGAGGAAAATTCTGCAATTATAAAAATAGAAAATAGTGGATTGATGATATATTACAAGTCGTGATAAAGCCAATCAATCTACATTTAAAATGCATAGCATATCATTGCATCGAGTTTTAACCAGTTTCAAAAACTAATCATTAATTTAATTTGACGTTAGGGATACTCTTTCTAATTTATGTAATATAAACGGCGGGATATAATTACTAAGAAGACATCAAAAAATTTAATGTTCTTTTTCCTTTCGTCTACATAGACTAGTTCGAATACGATTAAAAGGCATAGACCGGTTCGAATATGATTAAAAGTGCTTTTGGTCTTGGCGATAGAATTGAAACGCATCGGGAGAGCTCTCGGGCGACCACCGGCTGAGATTTCCAGGGGCGGTTAACAATGCTCAGCAATTAAGACGGCTGCCTTTTTCCCGGCGACACGGAATGCATGTGTCGTGCACGTAGGTATGTATTACATATACGGGAACGCATGCAAACACTGTGCGAGCAAGCAGGCAACGAGCACCAACCGCTCGAGGTTGTCGAGAAGTCGAGATTACCCCGGTCCGTCCCACGCGTCTAGACGTTCCAAAGTTTTTTTTTCGTTTTCTTCCTCTCTCTCCCTCCCTCTTACACTCACTCTCTCTTTTTCGCTCTCGGTGATCACCAAGGCGTGGTACCACACGGCGTGACCGCGGTGCGGCACGGACGCACGGTGTACACGATCCTGCGCCACTACTTCTCGCAACCACGCCTCGAATAATGTCTACAGGATATCTCAGAAGTCGCGCACTTCCTCCGCACCGGAGATACAATTCATTGCTAAACTGTCTCAATGTTGAGAAACGTACAGATAAGGAAAGTTCGCTCGCGAGAGTTCAACCCTCTGATGCACTTCAAGGATTAAAGTTATTCCTGCAACTCCTCTTATCGCGCACATGCAACTACAGCGATATCGGGTTACCGAGAAATTATATTTTCGTGTATAAAACTTTCAAACGAGGTGATAATTACATCTGAGGGTTAAGAGGCCATCGGATTGTTTGGCATCAAAAAATTGTACATATACTGCCGGATGTTGTCGAGCGGTGCCAGATACTCTTCGCAAATAAGGAGTATAACAACGATATAACAGTATAATCGAGAGAAAAATTTACAATGAAAAGAAAAATTAAATCCTGATGATGTTAAATATTAATATACCATAATAAAATATAATTAATATATCATAATAATGAGTATTAATATCATAATATATTAATATTGTAATAATTTACAAACATTAAAGAAATATCTAAGTATAATAATGTGTTACACTAATAAGAAACAATAATCAAATTAATAAGTGTTAAAAATAGCAAATAGTGTAAAAAGAGAAAGGCGAGAAAATACAGTGCTAATGTAGAGGTCCAATATTTCAAGCGGATTTCCATTTGGAAAATATTTTCATTCATATTTATTGAAAAATCTAGAATAGCACTTTATTTGAGGCGTCCTGTACATATCTTCACGGATAAATATGTACGTACATACATAATGAATGATATCGAGGCAAACCACGGTGTTGTACTTTTAAAATACGATACCTCCTGCATTGACATAACGCGTTTAATTAATTCTAAAGAGAGGAATTAAATCTTTCGTGTCTGGAATAATTCTACCTTGGAAAAGCATTCAAAGAATAAGAATTTTTTTTAGAATTCATATGAGAAATATAACTTTATCGATATATTACAATGAAAAGAAAATTTAATATTAATTTTAATAATTTTAAGATAACTAGAAATATCTCCAATTTAAATTTGTATATGTATGAATTTTTTTATAATATACGACATATTTTATTTTCCAAAAATTCCTGAATTATGTGAATGTTTGAGATCTCTAGAATTTATGGAAAAACCAATATCATTGGTTAAATAATAGTCATGTTCACAAAAGAATCTTAATACATTCATAAAATAAAATTATTCGGTAAATGTCTAAGTCATGGAATTTTGCAAATCTGCAAATTACGACGATCATAATTACATCTCATGCATTTGAATCGCGATTCTTTGTAGCTTTTTTTCTTGTTACGTACGATCCTCTCCTTTCATCACAATGCTTGAAAATGTAAGCCACTTGTTTTGCCTATTGCCAAACGACATCGCGGGAAAGCTCATCGCGCCGATAAATATAGACGGATTTAGCGGTACCGGAGCGAAGTGGGTTAACGCATTCGCACCAGGGTCGGATTTCGCAAATCTCGAATAGAGCCGTCGAACGAGTCAAACCGAATACAAATCTGTCTCGGATACGTACATCTCGCATACCTCGGTCCGGACAGATCAGGGTCGAGGACATATTGGGCTTGGAAAAGATCAGTTTTGTTTGTTACACTTATAACAGCATGCACGAAACGACGTGCCGATTGGCAGTGTGTCAAGGACATCTTTGCTTCCTTTTTGCCGTGAAAATGATTCGAAATATTTGCCGCTGACGTGAAGCCTACAACAAGAGTCGTAAGTCTTATGTTGTAAGAAACTGATTAATCACAATCGATTATTTTTCTTATATTTGACTGTGATTAACTAAAAAAATGAAAGTTAATTCCCACATAGTATAGAAGATGGCAGCAATATTGCTAGGTTTCCTACGTTACTGCAATATTGCTGGAACGTTGCAATGTTGCTGGAATGCAAACCTGTGCTGTATGAGTTTCTTACGACTTAAGACTTACGTCTGCTATTATACATCCCGCATAATTTCAAAATTTTCAAACGATGATACGCGATCTCCTTTACAATTCAATAAACACCAACTAACAGTAACATAACATCAATATTATTAATATAATTTTCTACGCAACAATGTAACAGCTGCTACGTACAACTTGTGTTATATTATATTTATATTATATATATATATATATATTGTTGAGTGGGAAATTATAAATATATATATTGGTGTAATTTTATACCGTTAGACAGCCTTTGCCTCGAATAAGAAAGTAGGAGCATCGTTTGTGTATGTGTGTGTGGAATGTCGTTAACAAATTGCGGTATGGCTGTCAGACGGAAAATGCAGCAAGTTTGCACTACCGGCAACGTTTGCACTACCGGCACAAGAAAAAACCGACAGGGTGAATGAATGTATGCGTAAATATACATACGTTCCTTCAGGAAAGCGATTAAAAGCTATCGCCCCGACGATTCCACATAGGCCAGTCTCCCCTTCATTCACACCCGTGACTTCTGTGTTATTTATATAACATTTATCGAAAGATTAATACTTGGATCGCTTATTGGATGCGTCCAACTTGATTCCATCGAATTCGTAACACACCTACTCTATGCGGTTCGATAAATAGATTTTTTCGCATTTCCACGCAATTTCAATTTTTGCTATGGAATATCTCGAAAGCTAAGTTTAGGACTCCAATTCATTAACTATCAAAGTTCATCAAAAACTAAACAAAGCGAGAAACGTATAAAAAAACATAAAGCGGTAACTCATAAGCAGTAAGCAAAACAACCAATCACAGTACCCAAGTAGCACCCAGCGCTTACAAAGCGTTAACGAAGCGCTAAAAGAAGAATACAATCGCTTTTTTAGCGCTTCGTAAGCGCTACTGTGCTACTTGGGTAGAGAACTACTTTACGTTCTCTACTGTGATTGGCCGATTCTTTTACTATTTAAGTCTTATTGCTTACGTTTTTTTATGTGCTTCCAGCTTATATTACAGCAAGCCGATCAAATGCTTCATTTTCCGTAGTTTTCAAGTCGAAGAAGAGGTCTCTAGGGGAAATAGTTTCTTTATTTTTAAGTTCGTGATATATTTTTCTGTTTTTTTTATAGCCCACGTATCACGACGCGATGGATCTATAAACGCGACGCGATACAGAGACCAAACAAAGTAGACAGAGAGGGAAGAACGAGAGAAGATGAAAGAAGATGCGGCACGAACATATGCGGGAGAGAATGAAATCGGCGTGCCATGTCATTGCGTGGTAACAACCTTTCGTTAAGGCGATTAGAGTCGCGCGACTCTCCTCGTCGGTCGGGCCTGTTATCGCGCTTGTCTCGCACACGACGTCGTCGACGGTCGACCACGTTATTTATAGAGAGAAAGTCTCAAGCGCTCGAGCGGCGAGAAAGGCCATTCGAAATTTTGCGAGGTTCGCGATTTCGCGATCGTGTTTCGATCGATCGCGCAGTGCAATTGCGAAACGCCAAGATGATGACGAGATCAAAGTTTCGTTCTTCCTAGAGCTTTCGACTATGCTCGAGAGGAAGCTCGTTGCACTTGCCGGTTAATAATAGCTCGTGGGAGCGTGGTACTATTCCGTCTGTGCGCGCGCGAGACGGGGTACATAAATAGATAGAATAGTCGTCGTAAGTCTAGAGAGTGGAAGCAATGAGTTTTCATTTTGTAATGTTCAATGAGCTCTTGCGTTTTAATGTAATTTTTTCCTTTTAACTTTAAAAAAGATTTTAATTAGTTAGTAAAAATATTACATTAAATAATAGAGTTTAATATAAACTGTTATTTATTTTCATTATAATGCAAAAATATTTTTCATTATTTAATTATTGTCAATTTCCTGTCAAAACACTCCTCCACGTTTATTGAACTTGAAAATAGTAATGTACTCACAAACATACTTGAAATATGCTTCATTAAAATTAAAAAATATTATAATCCCTTAAGAAGCAGCATCTTACTGACGTTACGGCTTATTGCATTAAAAATTCGAGTACGATACATTGCATCGGTATATGACTGCATGATTCTCGTTTCATACTTTGTACTTGCATGGATCAGCCCATAAAAATACTCGTTATTTCAAGCACGCGTAAGGAGTGTAAGGATACGAGCACTCGAATAAATCTGTTCAGCTTAAAACGAGTATGGCGGTGAAAGTTACCAAAGAATCAAATTTGCAAAACGTGCTACGAAATCTGATACGTTTACGCGTTTGATATAAAAATTTCTATTTTAATAAAATTATTAAAAAAACAAATGTTTTGCATATACAGAACGAACGGTTTTGTTGAAGTATTTAAAAATTTAACTAAATACAGATCTAAAAATAATTCTGTTCGAACTATTAAAATAATTATCGGACGCTAAACTAGTTTCTAGAACGTTTAAAATTGTTTTGCATAATTGCCATCAATGTTTAAACGTTCTACATAATTATTTTAATGACTAATAAAATTATTTTTAGATCTATATTTAGTTAAGTTTCTAGACACTTCGGCGTAAAACTGTTCTTTCCGTGTCATTCATAAAAGTATTCTTATAAGTAATGTGTAAATCTAATTATAAAAAAAGACCGTGCGTCTTTAGGTTTCAGTTCTACCTCGAACGCTTAGTGCTTACTCAGCAGATTCGTTTAAGCAGCATTTTATCGCGCAAATCACCTTCTTCTTTCAGGCCATCGCCCATTGCGAAAATAAGCGTTAAAACTCGGCGAAGTATTCTTACACGAAAGAAAAAATAAGGGGAGAATCGGGGCTTACCGTGTAGATTGCGTTATCCGACGCTCGGCGTCGTCCGGCTCCGCTGCCCGCGCTATCATTCTCCCGATTGTTTTTTTTCTCTCGCACGCGCGCTCTTGTTTCCTCGTTCTCAATTTGAGAATCGTCGCACAGCTTCTCTCCTCACGTTCTCGCGTTTATTCCTCTCCGTTCCCACGTCCCTGGCGACTCACGTGCCTCGCGAGATGCCTCCTGCTCGTGGTCCCGCGTGATCTACGTCTCGGCGAAGTCGCCGAGGTGAGAAAAACTGGAGGAGTTTGTACAGCTTCGTACATGATTTCGATATCGAGACGAGGGGGCACGACCTCATCGCTGGTCGATTCACCAGTAGGGTGCATCGTTGGCTAAGTGCTGCCAAGATGCGAACTCGCTCCAGGTACGCATATTCAACCTGGTAGCTTCCGCGATCTGCGGCACGCTGCCGTCCCTCGTTCCGTTGGAGAGCCCGTCGCATTTCGTCGTTTGGCTGTTATCACATCGTGCGGCTGGTACTCGAGGCTGAAGCATCGGTATAAGGTGTCTCAATTCTCTGCGCATCGTTATAACGAATTAAAAAAAATTCGGAATTTATTTGACCTACCAATTTTTCTCTTTATACGTAAAAGGGAGGAAAAATTTTATGAGATATAATTCCAATTTCTGAGCGTTAACGAAATAAAAATCTAAAAACGTTCAGTACTGCGCAAAGAACGTAATGTGCATGTATATTATAGAGAACATTTAGCCATGAATAATATCTTTGAAAATCAATAAACCGTGGATTATCGTTACGTAGCAAATATTTAATGAAGATCCGAAGATCCTTTGGATATGCATGATCGTAAATAAAAATCACGTAATTTTTACGAAATATGTCAGTCCGTAAGTCATGGATTGTGTGCAGCGTCACAAGGACTGCAAATAGAAGCGACGTCACGGATATATTAAATATTCTTTACATATTAAGAGAATTTAAATAATCTTTTTAAAATACTTACCTCCTGTTTTTTGCTAACCAAATAGTTTTTGCCCTCGTTATTGTCCCACGACTCCCTGCCGTCGGTGCGATATCTCACGCAGAACTCAATGACGTTCGATGCCACCGGCAAGGTGAGTCGGAAGCGGAAGGTATCGTACAGGATGAGGGAACTCGATGACCCCGGTTGCGCTACGTACGTGCAGTGCACGTCCTCGTGGGTGGACCAGCTATCGCTGCTGGCCCTCACCACGACCTCCTTGTCGTAAGCCAAATTCCGTACCTTCACCGTTCCCACCAAGCATTGCTCGGACTCGCGCACGATCACGTTTTCCAGGCTAACGCTATTTTGATCGAGCTTACGCCGGAAGGCGAGGTAGTCGCTCGCCGGTTGCGGGAAAGTCACCTGCCACGGTGGCGTAATATCCTGTGTCGCTTCTTGATTTTGATCCTTCGATATGCCGAGCAGACCAGCCACGTAAGCTGTGCTCCATAGTGGTGGTACGTTGCTCGGTTCCGACATGACGCGAACCTATGTGTCAAATCGGATGTAATATTAATTGAAAACGTTAATTGCATGCAATGTTAATGAAAATGATTATTGATGATAAAATCAATTACATTTGAAAACGCTAGAATATATGTCAAATTGACGATGCGTATACATCAAATGAGCATCTTACAACTTTTATTTTGTTATATTTTGAAAATATTTAGTAACATATAAAATTAATAATAATTATGTATAATGGCATAAGATATTGTTAGTAATCTTTTTAATTGTTTTATATATTATTATGAATAAACTGTCTTTTGACTAGGAAGTAGCGTGAGAACCTTCTTAATATTACATACATTAATATCAGAAAATTATAATGATTCAAAACATTCAAATTCATTTTCTGGAAAATTTTGTTTATTGAATTGTGTCGCTGTTATAAAAACAAATGAACGATATAATTAATAAGTAATTTCAACTGGATAGTGAAACAAAAACACAAGTTATTATTAGAAAATTATTGTGAATTATTTATATTATTGAAATCCTTGATATCATTATATAAGTTTTAACTGTGGTCTTGATTAGTTACTAATTGAATAATAGAGTAATTTAATTATTTAATTTGACAATCATAAGATAATTCTATTCAATATTTTGGCACATTAATTTGGTAGATTTAGATTACGTGCCTCTTGGCACTTATTTTTGACAAAAATCCAGTTCACACGCTCGTAATACATTTTATCAATATATATGCATATGATATATAAAATGTCAAAAAGCTGGCAACTACCAGCGGTAATGTTAAATGTGTGATTCGTAAGTCTCTGATCAAATGTTAGCGCACTACTTCAGTAAGAACAACTTTAAACAAAAATCATAATGCAAAAGTAAAGTAAGGAACGTTATTTGATTCTTCACTAGTGGTATTGGCTTTGCCTCGTTATTATCTCGTTATTTGCTTCTCGAAAGTAAACTAGACGTACGTATACTTTGTGAATGCTATAGAGGCCGAAATTTTATGACCTTTGATTTACGACACAATAAGTAGTCTATTACAAGTTCTTCTTTCTTTATACTTGCTAAAGAAGTGAGACATCATTTTACGAGTGTAATGTACGAGTAATAAAATTTATCTGTACTATAGAAGAAGACCGATCTCGCGCCATATATCCGATCTCGATGAAAGCTAGGAGAAAATCGCGGAAATACCTGTGTGAGGGGTCGGCCGCGATCATCGGCGAACACCACCCGTTTCTTTTGTTTTCCATCGTTGTTTCGCAGTGAATCAAGGGGCAAGGATCCCGTAGAGAGGCACGGTCTGATTCTAGGTGGCACCGATCGATTGGTGATCGTGGGTGCCGTTACCACCAAGGGGCCATACAGCAGAGAACTGTACACCGGGGGGCTGTGTAAAATCAATTCGGCAGGCATCGCTATCGAACACATTTAGACCTGCAAAAAAAAAGGGGTTCGCTTTTTATTGACGTTGTCGCATATATCCAAACAATACTGATACTAATAAATATTATTCTTAGGATATAAAGTACACTTCGCTTTTATATGACCTTTAAAGTTTTAAATTCGAGGAAAGTTCAAAATGTAAATTTTATGTGTTGTAAAATTAGATATCCGAGTTATATAAAAATAATATAAAGTGTCTATATTTATGGTATATTTTATGTATTACAATTTATCTATCCTGTGTTTTCTAAGCCACTGATTGAATTAAACGTATAATTTGTGTCGACAGTCTTTTTTCCGTACACTTTTTAGTTATTCTTTCAGGAATATAACTGTAAAGTTATGGCAGAAGCGACAACCGCTAAGAATTACACAACGAAAAATCGGACGAGACTGGAAACATTATGCTTAACAGTCTCTTCATTGGCACTCCGGCGCCTGAAATTTATTGACGTCGAGACACCATTAACATTAATTTTCGCCACGTCGTGGGCGAAATCTACGAACGATATAGCATTCAAAGTTGTCAGGAACGTCTTTCGACTGCCAAAAATTTCGTCAACCATTTGAATCATCTCCGGATCACGTGGATCTGTATAGACTTCAAAACCATTAGAAATATTTATTATAGCTATGTCAATCGAATGCCAATTAGTTGCCGATGCGCGTGACAGTTCTATATACCATTAATTTACTAATCACATTCTTTGCAGTGACGAAAATAATCGTGTTTTTATATACATATTATCAAGAAAAATTCTTTTATGCCTTAAAAATTTATGATAAGCGCGTATAACTCACATTAATGTATTTGGGGAAAATTATCAATAATCTGCTTTATCAAATATGACCAAATACGACGCTGCCAATCACAACTTTATTCAAGTGTATTACGGTATCTTGTAAAATGATCTATTTTATGTATTACGTATGTATATTTACATTTTTGTTCTAAGATATACGGTACGATAGCATTAAAGTGAACGGTACAAGTGATTAAAGGTTATCATAATCCGGTAACATAAGCAAGATTTATTACATCTTGTTAGTGTTGTATGAGTTTTAGATAAAAATAATATATAGGATGTAATAAAATCATAGATTTCTTCTTAATAAGCATTTGACGGAGACCACTGGTTGTCAAAATAATTTTAAGAACTTTTCTAATAATTCTATTAAATAATATATAATATACTAAATATATATATATATATATATATATATAATAGAAATATGTCGTATTATATATAACGGCATAGATGATCTTATTTAAAATATTAGATATATTTCTCATATAATTTTTCATTAAGTAATATTTATGTATTTCGGTATAAGCCTGATCGTATTTTATAAAAAAAATTAGTGCTTTTTATTTGGAAACACAAGTCGACATAAGCATCATTTTATCTTTCTTGACATTCAGTGAATAACAAAACGACACTTGTGTCAACTTGTGCTTTCAAATGGAAAGCATCCATTAACTTTATTTTGCTGAGTACAAAATTATTGTAATGTAGTGCAATTTGTGTAGATTTTCGAGCTAATTGAGAGTAAAAATTTTGTTTTTTGCTTAGAACTCGCTAAAATTTATACGTGTCTGCGTATATAATTTGATATACTTGATATACTTTGATATATTTTTATGTGCTGGCGCAAATATGCACTACATATATGCATAATCAAGTTACTCGCAGAGTAGAATTACGACTCCCAGGCGCGACGAACCAGCGAACGGCTCTTCCTTTTCTGGAGACCGGTTCCGGATGAACCGGGTCCGAGACACGCATGTATATACAGTAGGTACCAGACCGAAACCAAACGGCAACGCAGAGAATCGGCAGACCATGAATTGCGTAGGCTCAATTTTAGATTTCAGCATGTCGTTATCTTCTAAATAATTTAAATCAAATATAACATAAAACATGTTTGTAAAATTAGTTTATACATACAATAATCAGTTTGCAACAGGTTATGAATAATAATAGCAGAATCTATAGCAGAATTAAGTGCATCTCTAAACTTGTACGAGTGATATAATGTTCGTTTCTGCCAGCAGAGCAAGAAAGGTGCGGCTTACTTGATACTAAAAATCAACCGAGTTCGGGAAATCAGGATAACTATGTAGTTGGAACGTAATGATTTGTGTCTGCAATTAGTAGCTATACATTTCCGCTTATTAAGTTTAATATTTAAATATACGCTACATGTTCTTCATGCTTATACATTTGTAAAATACATTTAAAAGTATATAACATCCAGGAATGTAATATAGTTACAATATATTGATACAATATATTGATAATATAGTTATAACATATTGAGCAACCAAATTATAAAAAAATATTACTTTAATTCGGACAAGTTTAATCTTAAATAGGACAATTAGAACGATTTATTAATTATCTAGAATGAAGATTCTCTATGATAAAGAAAACTTAAACTAAACATTAAGTTAATAATTGGAAGCTAGATACCACACAAACAAAACTCGTTATAAAAACTTAGGTATTGTATGATTTACGAGAGATTGATCATCTAAATAAGTATAAGTAAGGGTCGCATGATGTCATTCTCAGTCTGTTTCATCTAACAACGATTTAGCGAGAGCAGATTGTTTGGTCTAACGATATGTACAAAGAATCTTATCGTTTCTTGCTATAACTCTTATTATCATTTTCCTGTAATTTTCCGAAGTCATTATAATCTGCTTTATCTAACCAACAACATGTATCGTCAAAAATATAATCGACGAAAAATATAATAAGATGAAATAGCGATTCGTGATGCAATTTTAATTTGCCATTTTTATTTACAAGCGAGAAAGTGATATCGAAAAGTGATAGAAAGATATTCGTTTGCACAATAATTTTCTTGTAAACATTGATTAAGATTATAATTATTCTCACGCAATAGCGTCAACAAGTACGTTACTAAAAAATGAAATCATTATTTTATTTTTTTGTCTAACATTACTAAAATTTTTTTTGTAATTAATAATGAAGATTTATTTTACAAAGCCCTGTCAGTCCCGTGATTATCGTACGTTCGCGAACAATAAGTCTTGATACGCCTCATTGCACTTCCTATTCATCAGTTCGACGACTGATCGGCGCGTAGCACTTTTCTCTTTAGGTATACTGCCGCGTGCTCGAGCACGATATATTCGGCGACGGTATTTTTACCGTTCCCGAAGAGATCACAGAGTAGCTTTAAACTCAGAGGCTTGAAACTCACAGACTTAATTCTCGATGCGACGTGCCTTGTTACATCTCTATTCACGGATCTATCGCGCTTTTCCAAGATGCACGTTGTACGCTTCAGCGTGATAAATACATCTACGGTATTTTTATTACAAACACAAAGAGATAAAAGAATCTTTCATCGAAGTAATGATGGGGTCGGGCCGTCATCCATTAATTGTCATAAACAGTTAGGTAATGTTATATAACGAACGATAGAATATTGAATAGATGATGTTTATTGAGATGTTTCTTGCTGCACAATGTCTTCGGGATATTGCGAAGTATGAACATTTATAACTCAATAAGCAATAAATATTGCAGATTGTGCTTTGTAAATTTTTTTTTAAATATCTATATTTACGATGTCATTACATATAATACACACACACACACACATACACACACACATTTGTATCATTTATCTACGTATATTTGTTCCGGAAATTGATGGTTATCAACGACAATCACCAACGACGTTGATTCTCTTTGCTGTTGATAGCACGAACAGTCCGAAAAGAAACGGTCATACACGTGTCAACGGCAGTTTATCGCTTGGCTTCTTCTGTTTACACATGTAAGACCATAAAAAGGAATACGCGACACGATTGCAGCGAATGTCCGATATGTGCATTGCAAGTTCGATAGGCGCGATCACAGTTGTGAAAGCGCATTTTTCTGCATTTCAATTGATAATCCGCACTCTCTACAATTCATAATTTTTATAATATTAATGAGTGTTTTTTATATATTAAATAAATGTTTTATTTGCAAATAATTTTCACTAATAATAACAAAATAAATAATTGATAATTATGATAATAATCATATGCTGATACTTATTGTAATAATTCATAATTTTCACATTGATCACTATTTTATTATATAATAATTCTATAATACGTTTACCTAATGTGACATCGACATTATATACATATATAAAACAAGTATAATAATTTATTTTTACAAAGATAAGATGATCATGTTAATATCAACAGCACTTTTTAATAAGTCAAATATGTCAGACGCATTTATCTCTTTTGTCCTCCATAAATTGCATTATTATTTGTATGGATAAGAATGCTCTTGGGTCATCTTACGTTTATGTCACATTTATCTCTACTTTTTTTAAATATTTTAATCTCGTTATTGGAATATATTGGATTATATATAAAACTTTTTATATTTGATAATTGAGAAATGGTTAATTTTTTTGCTGATATATGGTATATTGCGTTATTTCTTTAAAATATATAAAATAGAAATTGTGAAACGTAATGTAATTTAATCCTTTCAAAATTTATGCGCGAAAAGCTTTTCTAACGTTTGTCAAAAATATTTGAATGCGGTACAGTGTAAAATCACAATTAAACAGTGCTCTTTTTCATTGGAGAACGACTGGTAAGATGATTCGGTGAGGAATATTGCGCAGTCAAACTATTTCGGACAATCTCGCAGCCAAATTTAGATCGTCGTGAAACACGGCCTTGGATCGGGTCCAATTGTCCACACTCTTTAAGGTAGATATAAACTCGCGGATAGCATCAAGAGCGGGAAGAGGAAAAGTGACAGCGAGACTCTCAGACCAATTGCGAATTGCTTGAAATAGAAAACCTTAACCCCACGTAGGGGTCACGAAACTTGCCAACTCATAAGCGGCAAGCTTTAAAAAGTAAATTCAAACAATGAATAATTGAAAGTTATAACAAAATACTTCTAAACTTTTAGTGTTCTTTCGTCTTTCTCTCTCTCTCTCTCTCTCTCTCTCTTTCTATCTGTCAAATATTTTAATAATATTTATAATATATTAATAGTATTTTTTAAATATAAAGTACATTTCTTATTTCTTTTTATATTTTGCATAATTTTTAGTTGTGATACGCGTATATAACATGCGTATGCATAATTCATGATTTATTAATCTTTACGACAATAAGAAACTACGAGACAGATAACGAAGATTTACTGGACAACAAATATTTTTAATAAGTAATAGAGATACTGCGTATATTTAAATTCGTTATGTTAATTAATCATAATTTAAAGTGCACTGTAATCCCAGGGTCATGACCAGAGACATTCACGGTCACTTTGCGATTTGTTCATTAATGCAATCCCGTATTGGCGCCATGTGGTGACTGCACACAGCTCTGGAGTTGAATCATTTGTTGTCAGTAGAACGTAACATTGCATGATGAACAGATAAATTATTAAGCATAGAACCCAACATTGACGACGTAAACTAACAAATTATTAAATACATTCTTCTTACTATTTGATATTAACTTATTTTAGTAAGAAATCTACAAGATAGATAGATAGAAAGAGAGAGAGAGAAAGAGAGAGAAAACTAGATGGATGAATATACATGTAATAATTAATATTAAAAAAGGAAGATTCAGAAAATTCTATACATGTAAATTTGTTATTTAATTTTAACAATATATTTTTTATTAAGGGGATTTATAATTAGATTAAGACACACACACATACACATTTAATATTAAAGTGATAATAAACATTAATAATTAGACATTTAATGTTAAAATTGAAAAAAGTAATGGCAAATAATCTTACGAGATACATTTTTTAAAAAGATATCGAGAAATATATAATACAACATTTGTGTACATACTTATATATGTATATTGAGAATACTTTGTAAAAGTAGGACATTTTATTGATCTTATCAATTGCGGAAGTCGTGGAAAAATATAAATATTTTTAAGTAATATTTTAAGCTACGCGAGAATGCGATGAATGAAATTTATCTTGTAAATCTTTATAAGTGGTTCAAAATATGTATATAGCTATTCATAACATGTCTGTTTCAATAAGTAGACAATTACTCAGAACAATAGACATGATATCCGTTTCATTTAAATAAGGAATACGGAGTTAAGATTAGGATAAGTAATGCAATATTGTCAAAGTCGAAACATCACGTATGTGATTTACGTAGCTTTAACCGATAAGACCCATTTTAAATAAAGCTGTGCACATGTTAGTCACAATGAGATTTACGTATTTTTTTTAAGAACGAGAAAATTTAATTTTTAACCGTTAGCGAACGAAAAAGATTTTGACTATATAATACGCATGTATAATAATTTAAAATATAATATAATATTGTAAACATTGTATACATGTATATATATTGTAATATTTTGTGTGTGTGTGCGTGTGCGTGTGCGTGTGTGTGAATTTACGTTTCCTCTTGTATATAATATTATATATATTTATATGTAACGATAGTTACAAAAATACTTACACATGTATATTAATAAATGAATAAAGCAACTAAATTTAAAACAATTATTAATTAATAATTAATTAATAATTAATTATTTATTAAACTCGAAAAGATTAAAACAACTTTGTGTAATAACTTCAAAATTCAATGATAATAAAATTTGAAATATATTGTAATAATTTAAATATATTGCTCATTCTAATCTTTTTCAACTCTGTTTTAATTTTCAACTACTAATTTTATTTTTAATTTTTAAATTCATAATTGTAAATTTTTTAAATTTAAATACAGACTATCATACAGTCTATAAAATTTATAAATTTAGTTGTTTTTATATACATGTATAACAATAATAAAATTATACACATTGCAAATATTTGTAAATACTTCACATTACGTTGAAATAAAAAATGGCACAACGATGTCAGTTCTTGAGTGTAACGATAGTATTATTATATTATATGCGTAACTCCGGAAAAGTGTTATGAAAAACACTCGAACACTTGTATGATAGACGTTTTGTCGGTTGTCGCTATCAGTCGTCAGTATTTAACTATATCGAAAAGCGATAAGGCTATTTGATTCGGAGGAATTAGTGTCATAGAGATAATAGAGTAGCGGGCAGGAGGTGTCAAACACGTGGAAGAAGGTGTCAAAGATGGGTTGTTTCTTATAACCTTTTCTCACAAATATTGTCTAATCTACGATTTATTTTATTAATTGATCACGTTTCCGTTATTTTTACGGTTGTTACATATATAAGTAATCGATAATAACTGACCTAAGGTCATCAAGCACAATCATTTATTGATTACTGTCCTTACACTGCAAAACTTAAATTTTTATATTATCGTAAACAAAGTTTTATATTAAATGAATAATAAAATAAAACATACAAAAAATAAAAGAAATAAAAGACATATTTGTTATAATAAATATGCAAGAAATGTTGCTTTTGTGTATTCGTCGTTCGATTTGTGGCAATTCGATTGTCGTTTAATAAATTTGTCAAATAATTTCTCTAGCTATAAACGATTTAAATTTGCAAATGCACTTTATGTTTATGAAAGATCGGGATAAATAATAATTCTGAGGCTAACAATATTAAATAAATTTTCGTTAATGTAATAAACGATAATAAGTAAGTAATAGGGACAATGGGAGTCGCGACGCAAATTGCAATGTGCAATAAAATAGTTATCTACTTAAGCCCAGTTTCACAACTCAGTGGTTAACTCTTCTAATCGAGGTTTATTCCTCATTTTTTTTCAATTCTACGAATTGTCTCAATGATATGAATATTGAGTCGCAACGATTTAACATAAAATGTATGTTTCATGCTCCAACAAAGTTATCATCATAAAATAAGATCGCCTTGTTTTACTGTATTATGATCTGGCAGATATCTTCAAATCAAACAAGAAAATTTAATCACACGTGCAGTGCGAAAATACACATTAATATCGGTTTTAACGATTTTACCAGTATAGCGTGACTTTTGTTTGTCAGTCCGCAATATGCGATATTGCCTGATACATGCCTCTTAAACCAATCAGAATTACCTCTCACCGCTCAAGGCACACATTCTTTATCATTGAGGAAAAAAAGACAAGTGCGTTTTTACTGATAGTGTTAAATATGCACTTGCATGATTGAGGAGGCGAATGACGTTTTTAATGACGTTGTCAAAGACATTGTTTCGAAATATTTCGACGCGGTTGACGAGGAGGATGTATTGTCACACGAGTTAACAAACAGCAGCTACATCAATTTCACTTCTCAAGAACAATTCCACAAATAGTTCAGTGCGCCTGTTTAGTCGCATGAATCAGTTGGCAAAAATAAAGACGGATCGTGAATGGAAATACGATCGTTCGCGTGTATGAGTTATAGATTCCGCGAAACTGATCCAAACAACTTTAATTTTCTTGCTATACAAAATGTATAAAAAAAGAACGAATGTATCCAAAGAATTTTGCGAAATTTATGTAGCAAAAATTTTATTTTCTATTATAATTGTAAATTTTAAACTTCTTAATAAAAAAATATTTTTATAATGCTTCATAAAATAATAATGATACTTAAGTAGAAAATATGTGATATAAAAATAATAACTATAGTAAACAAAATGCTAATACATTTCTTTATATAACTAAGTAATCGAGTTTTTGATAATTAATTTCATGAATGAGATTAAATTTGAAGGGAAATGAGTAATTGATGAGGTTAGCTTACAATTAGTTAATTATGTTCTTCCATTCAAATTGATACTTGGTTGATATTATATCTAGTATCGTATTCTAATTATAATTGTTGATCCGCGTAAGTAAAAGTTACAAAAAAAATTAGCGTTATCTGAAAGAAGAGACAAATGATGCCAAAATAATGATGCCAAAACCTTTGTGCGCGTCTGACCTACGATAATCTCGATATCATATTACTCGGTACATTAAAGAATAGCCATAAGATGGTACAAGAACGTAAACAGTATGCCGGATAACCCTGAATCGCTACTCTTTACTCTTACTTTGAATTTCCAGACACTCTAATGTTGTTACTTGAAAGACCCACTTTTCATGAAATATTTCAAACAAATTGTAATAATAGAGTGAATTTTAAAATTTACAAAGTCATGTAGAAACTTATAATTAACATTTTATTAAGTTCCTTTCTCTCTTTGCACATTTGACGTTTTCTATAATTTTAAATCGTTGCCTGATCTCAATTTATATTTTAATTAGTCTTAATTATTAGAAGTCTATTCATAAAATGTCAGAAAAAATATTTGTGTATTTTTAAACATGTTTTTCTAACGACTCTCTAATTTTATGCAAATTTATTTCTGTCATTTATTATAAAGGCAAATAATGCTAAATATATCAATGGTTTCCAATCTCCTAGCATAAATTATGTCATTTATGTATAGGCGTCAAATTATGTTATCAATACTAACTGAGTGTTTAGCAAATAATGATAAAATTGAAAAGAAAGTTTATAAATAGGTATAAATTATGGGAATCCTCTCTATACAAAGACTGGAACTTTATTATATAAAGAATATGATCCTAATTAATCTATATTTTTTGGAAGTCTATTATATTATTTTTACATTGACTGGAAAGATGACAATATCACGAGGAACTTTAATATTTGTCGCAAAATTTGTATTTGTACTTGTAATACGTGTCATGTTCGATCATCACTAGACATCGGATTTTTATGCAATTTCATACCTTTTTAGAAAGTAGATTGGAAAGTATATAAAAAATAGAAATTTGTCTCATAAAAAAGCATTCTAAAAATTATATTTATTTGTGCATATTGTGCATATTTGCACATTTGTACAAATTTGCATGTTTTGTGTATGCTTGTAAAAAGTATCTGCATAAAAATCCGATATCTAATCATCACATATGATGTACCAATGAATCGATGAGTTTACTTAGCAATGCACAATAGACCTTGATTACGAATTCTGAATAATTCTGAATTTACCTTGTACGAATACAATGTTACAAGTGTCAGCTGCTGAAAGCCATTTTTGAACGTAAAAAGTAGTCGCCGACCATAAAGAGTAAAATGAACGAACGGAGAGGAGACGTTCTTCAACTTGTTTTCTCATTTCATATGCATGTCACATGAAACGAGCGTAAACCGGCCTGGTAGAGAGCAGAAGGACCGGTCGATGGAATTCGAGTAGCTTCATTCAAATTCGAGACCTGGTCGTGATACTAAAAATAGCTCGGAGATTATCAGGAGACAAGCATATTCTGATCTACTCCTTAACCTTCTATATAAATTAAACGTTTTAGGGCCGGTGGTTCCACCTTCAGATAAACTATGTGGTAATTTATCTATTGGATAAACAAAAGAGTAAAAGAGTAAGGGCTGGTTGTTCCACCTTTGGTAAATTTTACTTGTTAAATAAATCTGGCAATCCGCGCATGTGGTAAATTTTACCAAAAAGTGGGTAATCTTGTTATTTACCCAACAAGTAAAATTTACCAAAGGTAGAACGATCGGGCCTAAGAGAGTAAAGCTTGCGGCACACGATGCTTGTTTTCCTGCTGGATTCCTAGCTGGATTGGAATCTTGTCATTGTATTGGCTACGATGCTGACACTGTCAGTACCGCAGTCAATACGATGGCAAGATTCTAAAGCCCATGGCACATACAAAAACGTAAGGCCGTAATACGTAAGCAGTAAAGAAATCGTAAGATTGGATTCGCTGCTGGCCTTACGGTCTCTATCGTGATTGGCCAATTCGCTTACTGATTATGCTTACGGCCTTACGTTTTTGTATGTGCCATGGGCTTAATCCAGCTAGGAATCCAGCAGGAAAACAAGCATCGTGTGCCGCAGGCTTTAGACAGTGAGCTAAAGTTTACCGAAAGGTGGAACAACCCAGCCTTAGTATTTTATAATTGTTTCTTCTTGAGACTTTGATACGAAAAATCGAACGATCGCTAGCGCAACCATGTTAATAATTATATGTTAATAATTATTATTAATTATAATTATTAACCACACTTACTAATTGGATCTTTTTCTAAAATTTCGCTTATCTTATTTTTATTTTTAGTGCTTTAATTTACACTTGCGACTAAATATACAGGTTGTTTTATTTTTATTGATACATTATCGATTATCTCGAAAATGAAACATTTTCAGGAAAAATATTTCATATAAAAGTTGTAGGGTTTTAATTACATATATACATATACATATAATATAATTACATATACATATAATTATATATATACATGTACATATAATATAAAAAATTCGTGTGAAGTCGCATTTGCAATCTCGATATAGAGAATAACATTTAAATTTACATGTGACTGTAAACGGAACTATCGATAGGAATGTTCTATTATAATTTCGAATCGCTGCTGTATGCCATTAGACATCCACGCGGCGAACACGTGAGAGAGATCTTGTATAAGCGACGTTCGACTAACCATATCTGGTACTTTCGGAATCGGACGACTCCGCATATTGTACCCAGCATAGCAGTATTTTCTCTCATTTTTTTCCTTTTCTTTTTTCATTCGGATGGAGGCGCCGTTGAGGTCGAACCCTCTCGGCCTTATCACCCCTGATATTCTGGTTCGAAGCAGTAATGATAACCGACATACACATATTCTCAGCTCTCTCTTTCTCCTTCTTACTTGGCTCTAACGCCCTCGTGAAATGGCTGATCGCGGAATCTTACCGAGCAAAGTTTAACTCGTCGCCGAAACCACGCGAGACGTTAGATTATGAGATGTGGTCGTTTTAATATACACCCATTATCGTTAAATATGCGCACAAAGTAGCGCCAGGAGCACATTGACTTACTCTTCGAACAGAAACATAGAGATATTATTTTGTTAGGAATTTTGTTTTTCCACAGGAAAATGTATTTTTTGTTCCATTATGCGATATATATAAATCCATATAGCAGAAATGTCTAAATTTAGTAGTTTAATGTTCAATAATCGCTTTTGCTTTTATGCTAATTAATATAAACTTCTTAAATAAATGAAAAGTAAAATATTTTATAAATTGCTCATTTTAACAAGACAGATAAATATCAGAAAAGCAAATGAATTATCATCTAATAATTAAATATGAATTAATTGATACCTACATGTACGAATTTAATTTAATTTAATAATATATTAATACATCTTACAATATATGATAAAGAAAATATTTTTATGCATAGTCTGTAAAAGGAGTGGCAGAGAAATCAATATAAGTATCTCAAGTATCAAAGTTCCATTCACATCTTAATTAAACAGTGTGTCACGCGTTTTAACTTCTACCATGATATCTGATGTAATATCATTCGAGAATCACATGGTTCTAAGTTTACTTTTCTCTTTATGGATGTTTTGACTGTGAAATATCTGATAAAAATATCAGTAAAAAAAAATCAATCAAAATAACCAACATCGGTCAAAGAATTTTGGAAATACACTCTAAAATTAACTACAAAAAGCAAACTAACAAATTATTTGGCTTTTAATGGCTTATGCAATGCAATTAGCCATGTTTTGCTATAGTTTTATTTTAGGTAAATAACTTTTAAATAAGTGAATCCAAACGAACTATTTCATAAATATTTATTAGAGTTTTATTGGTATATAAAAAAAATTTCATTTAAATGTAATATTACTTTGTTATCTTTGCAAGTAAATACTACACATTTTACATAAGAATCAAGGCAAACAAAAAAAAAATTAAATAATTTTTAAATCAATAAGAGATTATGTGCTCAAATTTTATAAAAATACTCAGACATAATACGAGGGGCACTATTTATATTTTGAGCCTAATAATAAAAAAACAGTAATTTGTCATTGAAAATGACTTTATTGTTTTTCAAAATATTCTTCTTTATGATCTATACACTTTTGCATGCGTTCGAACCACTTGTTTGCACCAATCGACACGAGCATCTTTTTGAGATTTTGTCAGATTATGTGGGATCCAACGAGAACAAACCTTTTTCACGGCTAAATGATCATGCAATATTTTATATATGCTGGTGGAACTAATGCCTAAGGTTGTCTCAATCTCACAGTATATCACATGACGATCTTGCATTATTAGTTTTTGCACAGCATCAATGTTTTCTGACACAACAACTGATTTTGGACGACCTTCACGACTTTCGTCGGTGAGCGAACGGCGACCACGATTAAATTCGTTATACCAGCGTTTCACAGTGGCAAAGGATGGGGCTTTATCGCCAAAAGTGGAAGTAAATTGATCGATGCACTCCTGTCTTGATAATCCACGTCGAAAGTCGTAATAAATCATTGCACGAAAATTTTCACGAGTTAATTCCATTTTTTCGCTGAGACACAATTTTCAAGTGACTGTAAACAATACAAATCACGCTCAAATAACAAAACGTTCTGAAGAAGGTTATGGTCAAAAATGTCAAACTTTCTAGTGGAAACGTCAGATGGCACCTGACAACACTCAGTGTTGCCAAGGCTCAAAATATAAGTAGTGCCCCTCGTAGTTTATAATATTTGTGATAATATTATGAGTCATAGCAACTAATTGTAAGATAAAAATGAATGATGAAGTTAGTAGACGATTTGATAGACGCAGATAAGATATCGATTTATTCATTATTCATTATGTCGCGCCTAAACTTTCTTTCCTCCACTTTCTCAGTAATATCGTAATTTGCTCATTAATGCACGCATTGATATGCTTACGTAAGAGACGGAGCACATTTACGTACGTTTACTACAAGATACAAAACATATTTATTCCCGCACAATGGATTCGCGTAAATCCAGATTCCTTTGCTCCTTGAATGTCTAGTCTATCTGTGAGAAAGCAAAGAATTTTTCTTTGCTTTTTCACGGGATATATATCCCGGGTCACTCAATGCACCCCTAATCAGAAAGTTCGTGAGACTCGGCTTTGGACTTTCTCCGGAAACTAGTGCTTTGCTCCATGCTAGAATATCACATAGATGTGTTCGAGGATCGATTAACTGGTAAAAATGCTTTTGTGCGAGCACGAAACGCACGACTACACACGACGCGTGAATGTCGTTTAGGAAGCCGCCAAGCTGGTTTCGAGAAAATATCTGGGCGAACCTATGTTCGAGACACGCACTCCTCTGAAAACATCTGATACAAGAAATTTTCAGGAATAATTTCTCAAGCTCTATCCATTCATTAAAAGAATATTTTCTTTTATTATTTTATTATTGAACGTTTAATTAATAAAATAATTAATTGAGGAAATAAAACGAAGTAGAATAAGATGTCTTCATTTGAATCATTCGTATATTTTTGACACTAACCAAATATCCAAATAAATTTTGGTAATAATTAATTATACAAAATTTTATCATGCATTTAAATTAATTGTCTGATACAGCTTGCTGATTAATTGCGAAATAAAATTCCTTCAATTATATATGTATTGTTAATGCGCATCGACGCATTCGCAACAATAGTAAAAATAAACTTGACATTGACGGGCTAATTTGATAATGATACGACATAATATGTAACATATGTGTAAATTACACGACTTGTCATTTGAGGAAGTTATCTTGGGTTTTGTTTGTAAACAAAGAATCCCCTTCACGAAGCGATAATACATATGGTAAACTCGTTTTTCTCGGCCCGCTGTAAATGAACTTCGAAATCGCGTATAAATAATAAATAAATGGTTACAAGTTACATATTATTTGATATCTTAATTGAGGTTTAGATATTATCTTTTGTTCCGCACAATTCTAATCTTTCTGAATAGAACTTTTCGCTGGTTTCATGATAAAATATGTGAACAAGTTCCTGGTTAATATCGCACAATTATATCGATTCTTTTTGCCGGAAATATGATAAGAAAGATACTGATAAGAAAGGAATAAGAGTTCATTTATAGACCATCACAAAGATTTGCTCTCGGTATTTTCCACTATCAAGGAAACGTCTGGGGTGCATAAGGTAAGAATTTGATTTGAGTTTTGCGTTGCATGTGTTAAACGCGTGCTTTTATCATCCTAGATGAAGTTTTTGTTAAAATCTAGTATGTAGTGAAAAAAATAAAATCTCTATTGATAGTTTTTTCCAAATTTACTTGTGACACATCAGTTATGTTTAGATATTATCTTTTCCAATTCCAATCTTCTGATTAGAACTTTTCGCCGGTTTCATGATAAAATGTATGACAAGTTCCTGATTGTAACATAATTATATCGATATTTTTTTCCGGAAATATGATAGAAAAGATACTGATAAATAAGAAACAAAAGTTTATTTATAGATTATCATAAAGAGATTTGTTCTCGATATTTTCTAATATCGGGGAAACATCTGTGATTCTTGAGGAACTTAATCTGAATTATTTTGCATCGTGATTATTTCCACGTATGATGAATGTATGTTTTTATTATCCCCGAATGAAGTTTTTGTTAAAATTTAGCATGTGATGAAAGAAATAAAATATTTATTGAGAGCTTTTTTCAAATTTACTCTTTAAAATCTTTGCAGTGGAATCTAACTTTAAAAAGTAAAATCTCACTCTTAAAAATTAACAATTGAGCCACTACTCTTTTTCAACATTGCATTGGCTCAATCGTCACCCTTTGTCACTCTTAGAATTAGATTACACTTCAAAGATTTTAGAGAATAAATTTGCTAAATACCTATATATAAAGCTTTAATTAAAATAAAATTTTTATAGAAACGTATTTTCGTAAATCTGTTTTTCAAGGAATCGAATTTGTTCTGAAATCATAAATTATTTGTCTACATCGCGAGTAATACGAATGTGATTCTATTTGATCTTTATTATACTTGTTTGATTTTTTTATTATACTTGTTTGTATTCATGTCGTCAGAATCGGATCACAAAATTAACAATGAAGTGATGAATAAATGACTTTCAGATACAGATGTCTACAAGTTACGGATACTCGCGAGACAAAATACGCAGCTACAAGTAATTCCCGGCTGCAAGGGGAATATCCAGACTTGTTGCAGACGCGGTTTCCGAGCAGCGCGTCTGTTCAATGCATCTGCGACTACTGTATTACGCGTTTGCAATGTACGCTCGAAATTAACGTAATTTCGGTAAGATCAATTTATTATAAAATATCATTAAGATTTTTTTATGTTATACTAGCACAGGAAATCGCATCTCACGCTACAATCACAATTTTTATTTTGAGATAAATTAAGGAATTATTTTCATGTCGATATATTATTGAAAAAAATCCCAACTTATCATACTGGCTTCAATATTATATTTTCACACGTATATTTTCGTCAAGTATTAAACACGATAATGTATAATGTACCGCGATTTGAAAATATTGTAGTGTATTATTTGTTTTCTGAGGTATAAAACATATACACAGAGAGGGAGAGAGAGAGAGAGAAGGAAAATTTCATGAATATTTCATGTGCCAAGATACAAAAACTATTTTAGTTACCATTGTAGATAAAATTAAATATATGAATTATGTAATAAATATTCCCTTGAGAAAATTTACTGTAGAAAATTTTAAAAAATACATAAAATTTACTATAAAGAAAACCTAAGAAATAAAGGTAAATTTTAATATTTTAAGCTTTTCTTTAAAATAACTTTAAAAAACTTAAGAACAACTGAAAGAAACTAATACGCTGTGCCGCTTAATATTAAAGTCATCCTTGAAAACTTTAAAAATTTTAGATTATTTTGATTTAACCTTTTATACACTTTAAATTACTTCAAAATTTTTTAAGTAAATTCTTAATTACTTTTAAAAACTTTAACTGCGTTAAAAATAAATTTTTCCAAGGGTTAAATACGTAATACGTATAGTAATACAGTATATAACAGAAATGTGTATTTTGTGCAATGTGTGTGTGTGTGTGTGTGAATAAATATAAAAGTTAGCATTATCATACCTGCATTAAAAATTAAGAATAAAACATTGCTAATTTCAATAAAAGTCTATCTTTTTAAATGTCACAATTTATTCGCGAAAGTAAATATTACGAAAGTTGCTTGCAATTATCCAATTAATTACATAATTAATTAATTAAGTGTTATTAGTAGATTTTTAAATATTAATTACAATTATTGAAATTTCTATTTTTCCTAATATATAATGTTAAATGTTATTATATGTAAGAATTATATATCATACGATGTCATAATGTGGTAAAAAATAAAAATTAAATAGACTAGAGCTAGAAACAAATTAGAGCTAGAAAGAAACGAGAGGAAAGAGAGAGAGAGAGAGAGAGAAAGGAGCGCAATTCAAACTAATACTTATTTACTGATTTAAGATGAGTTAAAGATAAGTGATTTAAAGATAAGTTTGCCACAAGTCTAAAATTAAACTATTCTCAAACGTATCTAAAATAACAATTAAGAATTAAATAAAACAATAAAAGAAAAATCAAGCTACTTTATGTAGTAATTTAAAATAAAATCCTGTATTCAATTAATCAAGAAAACACACACATGCTAGGAAACTTTCTTTAATTAATTATTAACTAATTATTAAATTTAAATTGAAAATTAATAAAAAGTACATATTGGAGAACCGGACATTATTATACCGCGGAAGTTTGCAGATTTAAATCACCCACGCGCGGAATGTCAATGAACGATAGAAAATTGTGAGTGAATAACACATTACTTACTAATTTCTCGCAGTAACGACAGGCTCCTCAGACGTGACGAGGAACGGATTTAAATAACTCTCACGGGTTCTTCGCTCCGCTTTCTCGACGCTACCAACGTCCTTTTTTTCCTTTTCTTCACGCGGTATCTTCTTGTCTAATCTTCTTACTCCGTGGAGCGTCAGGACCAGGTTGTCAATTGCAGTTACGTATGCTTTCCAACAGAAACAATTTCTTCATATGATCATATGTGGCATCGTGAATTAATTGGATATCATCACGATTGAAAATTGCACGGGGTATGACGAACGGAAGAGTCCTTGTGTAAAAAAAACGTCTGTCGCGTTTAGTTTAAAGGATCAGCGGGGAACGATTGGACAGTTCCTCCTCCTCACGTGATAATGACCGCAGTGTAGCGCATCGCACGCCTATCTATTACCGACTCCGACGCGCACGACCAACAGCGGTGGTCTTATCTCACCGTCGCGTCGCCATACCACGACAATCGGACGTTCCTCGAAGAAGTCGCAAAACCCGCGATATCATACGTGCGCGAAGGAGGGAAGGAGAGGGACAGAGAAAGAAAGAGAGAGAGAGAGAGGAGAAAGAGAGGAGAAAGAGAATGCAACCCCTCGGTTCGGCCGGCGCGCCGATGATCGCGCGCGGTACCGTTCCACGTTACACCACGTTCGACACGCGTTTGAACGCGCGATTTGAACGTGCGGCCGCGAACCGGCCGGCGCGGTGGCGAGTGCCGCGCATGCGCGCTCGTCCATTATGCGTGACGTTCACGTGATCGCGACACGTACGCGAATCGGAGCATTCGGGGCTGCGCGCGTGCCGC
>NW_017257720.1:3146249-3151971 GCF_001594055.1 Mycetomoellerius zeteki | reverse complement strand
GAGCCGCTCGGCTGTTCGTCGTACGGAACCTGTGAGATCCTTGTCCGATCAGCCGATTCTCCGTCGTCTCGTCGACGCCATGATCGTTTTTTGACGGCGCGGAGAACACCCGATCTCAATATTCCCGATGTCGCGCCGCGCCGCGCTGCACCGATACTCGCGTTGCGTCGCATCGTGCCGGCTCGTGTGACTTTTTTAGAAAACAAAATTATTTTGATACGTTCGTCGCGAGTCATCCTCCCTTTTCCCCGCTGCCACGCCGTGTCAGATGCGATGCACGTGCTTGGCGCAACTTGGCGCCGGAGTCGACCTCGCGAGCCCGCACGTGTAACTTTACTCGGTCGGGCACTCGACCGGCGCGGGCGCGGCGGCGCTTAGATCCACGGCCGGAGTTTCCTTGACGGGCTTCCGCGGAATTTACCGTGCACGAAGCGGAGAAAAGTATATTAATAACTCGACATAAAGTAACATACGTGCCACGATAAAACAGGTGTCGTTGACGCACCGGTCTGAACTGGATACGATGACTTGCGCGAATATATTTTTAGCGTTAACAACCGAGCCGATTATCAGTGATGCACGACCGTTATTTTCTCCCTCTCTCTCTCTCTCTCTCTCTCTTTCTCTCTACTCCGCGACTATCGGAATGTTAATTTTCGCGAAAATGATAACATTTACATTGCGATTTTACATGTTGCGTAGTGGTATGTCATTCCGTCTTCGGCGGAGCGAAGCGCCATACAATACTCTGTAATTAGCGGAGAAGACACATTAGAGTGATAATGAATAAACAAGCCGTGGAAAGTAATATTTATTACAATCTGCAGCGTCTGTTTTTTCTTTTGACGCTTTTTTCCCCCCAATGGGATACGAGATAAATGAGTAAAAAGATATCGCGGGCAGGAGATTAAAGTGCCATTTGGTCGCGCCATTGGTCAAAAGGCGTCGATTCATCGAACGATACCCGCACGACACGCATACAGGTCACGTTAACACAATTTCTAAAACATCCGATACGTATAACTTTCCGAGATCTCTCGAAGAGACATACACGGATGAAAGAGCGATGATCGCGAGACGCAAAATACGAGCGATCAATATTAGTCGCCACAATTCAATTTTTGTGAATTTCTATCTGAGCGTTGTATCAATAACGTCGAGCCGGACTTGTTTTTGCTCCGAGCGATATCCTCGATATCGCTGAAAAAATGCGCGAAACGATACCCTTTTACAATTTAGAGCTTAGCATTGCATTACTCTCGTGGAAAAATTGCGCGACTTTCCACAAGGGCTTCTCGTGTAATTGAAAAAAAAGAAAGGAAAAGATAAACGAGAAAAAGATACTCGCTGTTACACGCCGAAAGCACGTGTCGCGAATGGATATTCTTATGCAAATTGTTCTTGACATGACATGCTCAGACGTATTACATGGGATATGTTGAATTGATTACAAATTATAATAGCATATATTCATTAATGACAAAGTGCATTCCGCGACTGACTAATCTTTCTCCTTCGTCAATTTTATTTTATTGTAAAGAAAGCTAAAAATACAATGTATTTAATATCAAAACGATGGATTTCAAGCAACGTAAAATATCTCCATCTGCTCTTATCTAGTTATAAGAAAGTTCGATGTAAAAGATGCTCAAGTTGATATAAATTATGATATCATATATTAACAGCAAAGTACATTCCGCGACTGATTAATCTCTCTTTTTCGTCAACTTTATTCCATCGTGAAATAAAAGCTAAAATATTATTTATTTAATATTAAAATGTCGGATTTCGTGCGACGTAAAATCCCCCCCATCCATTTTTATCTAGTTATAAAAAATATTTCAATATAAAAGATACTCAAGTTGATAACACTAAAGAGAAATGGAGCAACGAGTAAATGATCATTACGAGTATTTTCTCTTTTCTTTATGAACATATCATAAATGTACACAGTGTGTGTGCTTCAATAATTTATCTGTTGTATAATGAAGCGTATAATAAAATCAGATGTCATTACATTAATTCATATTAGCGATGCATTTTTTGTATTACTCGTAGTGTTGCGCACGTACATCTCATGTATGAGTTGTGAAATCGAAAATTTCCGCGAATGATGTAACGACGGTTCATAAAGTATTATAGACAATTTAAAACATGAAGAATAGTCATGACGTTGTAACTTCGTGTTAAAAATCTACACTGAAGAAGACGAAGATATAAATACTATAGATGATTAGTAGATAACTGGAGGGATACATACAAAAATAAAATCTTGAAGATTAAACTGTTTACAGAGTTGCTTTTATAAATTGTATGTAGTGATACGACTGTAACACGCACATTGGAATCACTTGTCTCTTAACGAGATTCATTGGACGATTGCATGCCGGCAAGCATGTGTTCTGCTCGTACGTTTCACGAGTTAAAACGAGATTTTCACAACTGATGAAAACAAAAATATTCGCATATATTGCTATTAGGTAAGTTTTTGCAATGGAAGCAAATGCAATTTATAAAATATACAGGGGAAAAAAGGAGAATGTACTTCTTTTGCGTGTATTACCTCTACATTTAACAATTCAAGCAATTAAGGGAAATAAATAAAAAACAAAAAGAGAAGGCAACCCAAACCACATGCGTATCTAAAACACATATTAAGAATTAAAGAAAAATATCGTTCTTTAAAGTCTCGTTTTTTTAAAATTAGAACACAGTGATAATATGTATGCACTTTAATATTATTCCGAAGCCCGTATTCAGAACACGCTTACAACAATGTTATAGCGTGCTAAAATATTATACTTTACGTTACGGATATTATAGAATTTCAGAGATAAAAGCGCGTTCTAAATACAGGCCCGAGTGTTGCTACATACCTATCTTACGAAAATATTATAATCTGCTTTAGGGTTGGTTTATAATAGACTTATAATAGTTGTTTATAATAGGTTTATAATCACAGTCGAATGAGAGAAGAATAATCGACTATGATTGGTCAATTCTTACAGATTACGGAAAAAATTAACAGATTACGGTCTATTATAAACCAACCCTAAAGGTCGTTTATATCGGCCATAAATTGTTAATTTGTGTCGTAAGAGAGCGTTTATACTAATTGTAACCGTATGCCGTAATCTATAAGAATTGACTAATCACAGTATTCCCTTCTCATTCGACTGTAAGTAGAGAATACTCGACTGTGATTAGTCAATTCTTATAGATTACGGCATATGTTACAGCCAGTATAAACGCTCTCTAAGTTGTAAAAATTGACCATTCACTGCAGTCGAATGTGAGAAGAATAATCTCTGCTCCGCGAAGAGGCTCTAGCTTGATCTACGGATCAATCTAATATTCTGGCACTTTGACCTTTATTGGAGAGATCGAAAAGCCATTCAGGGGAAGAAGAAGAAGAAGAAGAAGAAGAAGAATCAACTTCATTCTCTTTACATTCAATTGTGATCAATTTCTTATATAAATAGCTTACGGTATAAGTTAACAGTTTAATTACGACATATAAATAATTCTTTAAAAACCGTCAATCTTGGATTGATTTTCTTCTACTAAAAGAGCAAGGAAGCCCTTAAAAAAAGAATTGATATTACCGACAATTGATATAAATTTGCGGTTATTAACATATATACGATGTACGCTGACTTCCATAAGATCAACGATCTTCAATGCGGAGTCTACAATAGAAATCGTAGCGATCGTAAATTAAGTCGTAGAAAATTAACCAATCATAGTCGATTATTTTTCTCATATTCGATTGTGATTGGTCAGTTTTCTACAACTTAAGACTCTATAACCGCTATGACTTCTAGGTTGCGTTCAGGAATTACGCCCAGATAGATAACTCTAAGCTATAGGTTACGTTACGTATATTTATAGCAAAAATGTATCCTAAAGTTATCCAAACGTAATTCCTGAACGCAGCCCTATTGTAGACCCCGCATAATACGCCTACAATGAACAGTAGCACTAGAGATTGTAAATATGTCGGGAGTAAGCTGGTTTTTCAGTTAATTGTAAGCCACACACATTAATGGTTAGTCAATTTGACGTTCATCGATTAACCATTAATGGCTTAGCTGAAAAACCAGCTTACTCCCGACATGGTTACAATCTCTACTGCTACTGTTCATTGTAGACGTCATATATTGTAGACCCCGCATAACCTCGGATCTACAATAGAGTGTTAAGTTTTAAGCCACAAGAAATGGACGAATCATAGTCGATTATTCTCCTCGAATTCGACTATAATTGGTCAATTTCTTATAACTTAAGGCTTAAAACACCTATTGTAGATCCGGGGTAAAGCGTCGTCTACAATAGACAGTAGTAGCAGTAATGGTAAGATTGTAAGACACATCGAGAGTAAGTTGATTTTCCGGTATAACAGAACATAGAGTAAATCCGTAAGCAAACAAGAGAGTAGAATGTAGGAAATAGATTTCAACCATTCACTTACAAACTTACTTTACGCCCTATTATATTAGAAAGGTCCATCTACAATACACGTAGTAAGCTTAGTTTAAGAAGTAAGAGTAAGAAATTGACCAATTACAGTCGATTGTGAAAAAGATAATCGACTGTGATTGGTCAATTTCTTACTCTTACTTCTTAAACCAAGCTTTACTTCGTATATTGTAGACAACGCCGAAAATCAGCTTACTCCCGATGTGTCCTACAGCCTTACCACTATTGCTATTGCTCATTGTAGACCCTTAATAGTGCCTCATCGGTATTGTTGTTAGCGAGAGCGCTTTTTGTAATACATGCACGCTGTTTCTGCGGGAAATCTAGCGGTGTTGCGGTATTGCGCCTATTGTGATGTTTTGAAGGGCATCAGATTAGAAGTTAAATTAAAAGTGCGAGTTATGCGATTTTAAAGAATATAAAGAATATTAGTCAACAGAATCATCAACTATATATACCTGATATATTTGATTAATTTTCAGAAAATTTTTGGAAACGTATAATAGCTTGAATCGTCATGCAAACATTTGCAGACATCGGTACTTTGACACCGAGTACTGATTGGTGAAAAACCGATTATGGAAATAAAATTACTCCCATCATCCAATCACTCATCCAATCACTCATGCAGGCACCGGTGTAAAAGCACCGGTGCCTGCATGAGGATTCAGGCTAAACACGAGGAGCTTAAGGACTTCTTTCACCAACTTCTAGTTTAAATTAATCGACAATTAACCGGATTAACTTGCAGAAGTACCAACAGCAGTTTAATGTATTAGGGCCCCTATTCTTGAAAAATATCATATACGAAAAAGTAGGGAAATACTATAGTATGCGTTACGTAACATACTAGCTGCGTTCGGAAACGTCGCTCGGATGCCTCCGATGTCGCAGTTCGTCATCTGTCCTTCTTTAACATTAAATGTTAAACGAGGACAACTGATGAATTCGAGGCATCCGACGTTTCCGAACGCAGCCACTACAGCATTTCCCTAGTTTTTCGCATGCGATACTTTTCAAGAATAGAGGCCCAGAACGTCTCTTCTCTCTTCCTCTTCTGTGTTTATATAATTTTCATGTTGGCAATCGTATCATCGTGATGATTGAAGTTAACTATCGATTAGGGATTAGGGCACACAAAAAACTTAAGGCAGTAAAGCGGGGAGCACAGACTCTTGCATAACGCATAACACGTAATGCATAAGAAAATGTACCAATCAAAGCCCTCCGTTTCCTTCCTTTC
>NW_017257720.1:3139644-3146076 GCF_001594055.1 Mycetomoellerius zeteki | reverse complement strand
CATTTTACTGCTTAAGTTTTTTTGTGTGTCATGGCCCTTAGTGTTAGAGAGCGTTTATATTGGCCGTAATGCCGTATGCCATAATCTGTAAAGATTGATCAATCACCTTCGAGTATTTCTTTCTTACTGTTGAATAAGAGGGGAATACTTGACTGTGATTAGTCAATTCTTACAGATTACGGCATACGACATACGGTTACGGCCAATATAAACGCTCCCTTAATAGGAGTTAGTGAAAGAGGCCTTGATATAGGCTGCGTTCAGCAGACTCAACAGTTTTGCAACCGTTTTATGATTGTCTGCTGAGATAGGACCATTCTTCTAGATCTAAAAGTATGATCCAATCAGCTCGAAAGAAACTTCCAACAGTTGCAAAACGAACGTTCTGCTGAACGCAGCCATAGGTATTCCTTTTAAGCACCTTTTTCTGCCAACGCTCGATGCTCATTTTTGTCAAAATAGATCACGTGATCAAAATTGACGCTAAAAATGAGCGTCGAACGTTAGCATGAAGAGGCACCTTTATGGGGTTTTTCTTACTTCATTTATATGACCAATGCGCATGCGCTAGAAAAAGTGGCCCCCATCACCCAACAAGCAACACTGGGCGTGCACGGACCCAAATCCTATCCAATCCACTGCGCCGTATTGTCTCTGATTGTCTTCAGTCGTCTTCAGAACTTTCAGAGAGGTATAAGATAGGAACTATTAATTAATTAATTAATCCTATCATTGCAATACTGCTTGAGGCTTGAACCTATGTTCTTCACATACATAGCAAGTCGGTAATATTTACCGTTCGGTATTACTGCTCTCATCTTCTTTCTGGCACGAATATCCATAGGCTGAGAAGAGTGTACTGATAGAGAAGGTAAGAAAATTATTGCAGTACTTTTTCTATACGTTTTCTTTGTATGCACAATTTCTTTTGGTATCATATATGTATATATATATATATGAAATTATGCCGATATTTTTACAGTTCAGTGACTCTTGTAGAACAAAGTTCATAGCTAAAGCTGATTTATTAGCATCTCAAGTTGCATAAGCACAAGGCATTACGTCTAAGAAGTTTTTCTTATCATCAAGCCATCTAAGATGCAACAACAGACAGTACAACAACTTGCCATACCACAACATGACCCGGCCAAGAATTCAATTTTTGCGTCTACTAGTATGTCATTGCAAGAAGTAAATCTATATACAAGAATAACACCATCAGCTCCAACCTTAATTGATATATCTAGGCGAGTATATTTTGAGTTGTATCTATATGACCTGAACGTGCGTAAAAGGATCCTACCTGAATATCTGGATTATTATAGTACCAGCTTACTATGGTTCAGATTTGTTTCACTTAAGCTGAAACTCTTTCACCCTATCACTCCTGAAGAACGAGAGTTGTTATTAATTTTACAACAATCTAGTTTTTCAATTCCTGAACCAATACTATTACAACTTCAAGTATTTGGTTCCATACAAACAATAACAGGAGAACGCCTTTATCCATGGTTTCCAAAATTACCTACTTATCAAATTGGTGAATATGGTGGATTCTATGGACCTGTAACAACAGATAATCATAATCTGTATGAAGAACTACCTTGTTTAGGGGTACTGAGTGAAGCCGTAAGACGAAGTATAAGTGATACTCCTCCTGGACCATATGCGTCATCTTTAAATACAGATGAATTGACTATGACTGAAAATCTATTAGGTTATCTACCATTAGGAATAAGAGATAACGAAGCAAAAGACATTGCTTTCAATGCTGGAATTAAAGCTGATTCATTTCCTTGTTATCCTTATAATACTGGTGTGAATTTAAAGCTAATAATGTCTATTTCCAGTATTATAGCACAGACAAAAATTTTCGAGTTATTTACAGTAAATTTCAATGACTTGGCTAAGGAAGGATCTGTAATTCAAACAATTATGGTACATCCAGTTCCACCAAAAATCCGTGGCCAACAAGAGAAACATGGAAACCTGGAAGTAACGTCTTTAATGGGTGAACAATTCTTATTTACTGCTGGAATTGTATTCTGCACTCAACTATGGAAGAAAGGATCGACTAAAATGAGTGCAAAATCTTGGTCATGTGCTATTCCAGTTAACAGGACATGGATAACAAATAGAAATGAGAGAAGAAACACTCTTCCTCTTCAATATAGACAAGAAGTTTTCAGATTGACATCTGAATTTGGTCAAAGTTATCGGACTCAAATAATAAAAGTTTTTATGATGAAAAAAAGGAATGCAACACAACAGCATTAACTGTGCATCATTTAACATTGAGAATATATACGATTTTTAAGTAAATTTTTTTTAAGTAGCAGTTTTTAATAACTTCCGATATCTTTTTTTCTACAAACTGAAATAAGATTTTTTACAACTGGTGAAAACGGAAAGGTTCGCAAATGACCATTAGATCCGAGTTCTCGCAACGGAAGCAAATTTATAAAATGCTGATGAGAAAAAAGGAGTATTTTTTTTACGTATATTATATTTCTACATTCAAGCAAGAGGAAGAAATAAAAAGAAAAGAGAAGACAACTCACGTATTAACAATTAAAGAAAATCATTTTTTTTTTTTTTAATAAGTCTCTCGTTCTCTTACAATTAGAACACAGTGGTAATATGTATACACTATTACTCCGGTTATGCCGCATATCTGCCTTACATGAAAATATTGTAATTAGCTTTAGGGCAGATACAACAGCATGGAGAAGTCGTTGGCTAGTCATGTCTAGTGCAGTCACAGACAATCGATAGCACTTGGCTTAAAGTGAGCATCCTATAAAAAAAAAACAAAAGATCACCATCACCGAGAATAAGTTAAGACTATAGTAATTATGAATGGTGTTCGTTTTTCGCTATCTATACAGTCGTAGTATTATGTATGTATATTTGCGTAGTTCTTTTTTTTTATAACTATGACGAAATTATTTTAATTTAAAAGTGTGAACGAGGACGATAAAGATGGTTTTTACTGAGATCAGAAAATGTCTTCGGTGTGTTCCGTTCGAAATTTAAAAAAAGGTTATCCTTTGAACGGCGTACGTATTCTGAAGTTATATTAATTCGATTAGATTTAGTACTTTGTTTATAAATAGTTCAATTGCTGTCATAATAGTTTGCAACTATGTATTACTTAGCGTCGAAAATATCTATGTTTTTTTTAACTAGCGATTTGTAATCTCCCGATACTTTTCTTTTCCAAAAACACAGATGACATTAATAAAATAGCTATTATATCATCTTGGTAAAAAAAGACTATACAGTGTTTGAAAGCTATCGAATTATAGGAACCCCATTGATTATATTTACGAACTATAAGGGAGCAAATAATCACTAAATTATTTACACATTGTGATACTTAGATATAATGTTATAAGTTTATACACATCGCAAGTAAAGTCCGAAATGCAAAATATCTGTAATTGTGTGTGTATCAGTAATTAAATAAAAAATTTTGTACTACTTGAAGAGTAATACACATATATAGATTGCATACAAATGTATTTCCCTCAGCTAGATTGTGCTTGTAAAAATAAAATTATAAAATTATTCATATATAGTGCAGAAAAATATAATATATAATTGAAAATATATTATTACTTCGTATTAAAAAAAAAAAAACATTTGTACATATAAATATATATTTTTCATCACATTGCAGACTTTACCTATAATGTACATATCAAATAGATAAATTTAATTTATACAAGCTATATATTCGTGAGAGACGGTTAGTAATTTACATTCTTCCTTCGATGATTTTATATACTTTCAAGATCGATATTTGCTTTCGCTTTTGCTTTTGTAAAATTGGAGCATGTATTAATATAAATTAAATTTTTCATACGTATACGAATGTATACGAGTACATTATAATTTCTTTTAATATTGATTAATCCTAGGAATATGCTCTAGTTGACATATCAAATTTGATGTAAAGCCTGCTGCACACGATACGTTTTTACCTGCCGGATTGGGGCATCAAGTGGCTTCACGCTTAATGTGATTGACTTGTGTTTCTCGATTCTAGGTTTGATCTCATTCGCGCTTTACATATGCGGTTTTCTTCCGGAAGGGAAGGGAATTTCGGTTGCTTTGTCCTCGGATTAAGGTGGTTGTATCGCACAGGGGCAGCTTGTGGGGTGGGCGACTCGGTCTATCGCCCGAAGTGTCAGGGCATGAGGCACCGTTCGGTGGCGAAAAAAAATTATTGTTAAAATATTGGCAATCTATAGCAAGTATTTGAGAATGAGTTGACAAGTGAAGTGAATATTAATGAAGTAGTAAAGCAACTTTCTAAGGCTTCATAATTAATAATTGCCTGGTTACTCCTCATTTTCTTTGGTTTAGGTAATTCATATTGTATTTATTTATAGTCCTTTAGTTTTTGAGTGAGTTTCTAAAAATACCGTTTTTGCGCTATAATTAAAAATGTACTTGTTCCTTGTTTAGGGAACATATGTTAAAAGTACTAACTTCAAATATTATCTTTTGAACGTGCCTGGTTACTCCCCCCCCCCCCTAAAAATTATACGTATGTATAAAGAATATTATCTTCGAATAGCAAAAGCTTCAAATAAATCTTAAGAAAAGTCATTTTGCGATACAACTACCTTCACAAACCATACGGGTTTCGATCTGTTTTTATGTAATTTACTCGCTGTGTATTCACATTTACGGTTCTAAGAAATTCTTTGCTTAATATTATTTGTGTAATTAAGTCACTACCTATGTTGCTGCTCCCTTCTTTCTCCAGACGTACGATCATGCAAATCTACGATCACTAATGGGTGCATTTAGTACTGATTGTACCTGTTTGGTTTATATTTTGAGATCTAATGGAATACGCCAATCAGATGTAAGAGCTCACTGAGCGCTTCTTGTATCTGTTTGGTCTACACAGTTGGAAAAAATGTGTTGAATTTAACATAAATCGAATATCCCAAACGGTCCACTCAAATTTTTGAGTTAATTTTACACAAGATGAATATGTTAGAAGGTAACACAAATCTTATATAAGCGAATAAATACAAAGAAAGATAACATCGACACAGTTTGTAAACAAACCGTGAGAACATTTTTTTTTTTCCAGAAAATTAACATTTATGATATATTAAATTAACACATATTTTATTCGTTGTCTTAGAATTTACGTTTTAAAACACATTATTTTTATGTTACTTGTTCACTTACTCATAAATTATATCATTTTGACACTAAAAAACATTGAATATCAAAAATCTTTAAATAACAATCACATTATGTTAAATTAACACTCGAATATGTTAAAAAATTCAACATAAACTGTTAACACAAACGTGAGTGGACCGTTTTCAACACAAATACACACTTTTTTTACCGTATATATTTTTAGATCTAGCGGAATATGCCAATCAGATGTAAGAGCTTGTTAAGCGCTCAGTAAACGGTTATGGTACCCAATGTATGCGTAGGTGCTAAGTGGTGGCAGGGAATGACACTTTCTTCTGACTTTATAATATTCATTTAGATTTTGTAGAACCATAATGACTTTGTGTACAGTTTCCATTCTGATCCAGCCGTATTAACTTCTATCTGTTAAACAAAGGAGATAGGAATCACAAAGTTAAAAAGCAAGTCTGCGTGCGTTTATAGCCTTGCTATTATGTTGAAAATCGCGTAGCTTGCTGACAACACTACTAGTTTGTCTATTAGATCCACGATAGTATTCTTTTATGTTCACTAAGTATAAAAGATTTGCTTAAAAAAAGAGAAATATGACATTCATGTGATGTAAAAGAAAAAATAGACATAAAATTGCATTTTTAACTAAATATTTTCGATGATTTATGGCAGTGATCTAATACTTATTTATTCGAGTACGGGACTTTCTGTCAAGCAAAGTTAAATTTTAGCTGCTCGGCCAACACGAAACTCGGACTATTTGAAGCCAAGCCAGCAACACGGCCAGTAGTATTACCAGCATCGCTGCTAATACGATAACATGCATTCAGTTAGAAACCCAGCAGGAAGAAATATATTGTATGCCATAAGCTTAAGAAACGGATAGTGTATCAATATCAATATATACATCACGATTAATATACATTCCTTTCCATCATCTGATGGAGGAACTGATCTTGAATAGTATCATGTTTAAATGCTAGAAATAAGCTATTACAAAGGTCACCTTCCTTTTAGTAAGACTGGATATTATTTTGGAATAAAATATTCTGCATATTTCGATCACACATGTATACACACACATACATACTATTACTTTCGCAAATTCTATTTTAGTCAATTAAAAATGGAAGAACTGATGTTAGACGAATCAAAACAGTTTGAATTTTATGTCCGCGACAATGCGCCGCATGCTCTTGGCCTCTGACAGCAACAGAGACTGCGCAATCGCGCCGCGGGACCCGCCTC
>NW_017257720.1:3130781-3139621 GCF_001594055.1 Mycetomoellerius zeteki | reverse complement strand
TCCTGCTGAGGCCTCGCGATTTGGTATGTGATGAGATATTCTGGATATGCCTGTTCGCCCCTATAGACTACGTATTCGGGGAACACTAAACCGCCCTGCGATGGCCTGCCCATTACACTATGATGGCCGGGAGGGGCATGTGCCATTTTCATTGCCGAAAATTGTAGAAACGACTTGCCGAGCGTAACTCTGCAGAGCAGTAAATGTCTAAAAAATTATAAACAGAAACGTTTTAACAGAGAACGAAATTAGTATTTTTAAAAATGAAAAAAGAGAATAGAATAGGAAAGAAGAGCGCATCAATGAATTTAATGTATGTTAATGCTATGCACATGAAAGTTGCTATCCATAAACTTTTAATCTTTTAGAAACCTGTCGTGAAAGTATACACTTAATCTACCTCCTACCAATATTTAATTTTTTCTTCTGCTTACCTGTGACAAATATAACAGCTTCGGTCTTTATGTGCGGGGCATCCGGTACCGCCGCATATACCGTAGACATATTGATTGCTCTTGCTGCTGTGTTCCGCGAAATATATGCCGGCACCGAACATTCCGCCGATATATGCGTGTCGTTCATCGAAGCCTTTCTGAACGATAGCGTTAATAAATGGACTGCCGTGGAACAACATTCTCTCGTTTGCTTGTGATACTGTCGAACTAGGAACTCCCCTAGGTCCAGTACTAGGAGAAGCGGGAGCGGCAGCGCCAACTTCTTCAGCCACTTCTTGTCTTCTATGAGCATAACGTTCCCATAACTTGCGATTCTGAACCTTTTGTATCTGCATAAAATATTTTTAGTTACAAATCTGTCAATAAAAACAATGTCGGTTGTTGTATTATTTCCGATATATATTAAGTACATACTCTGACTATGTTGTATCGAGAAAAGATACCACCAGAATGGCCGTTATCTCTATGTTGCCTAATAGTACTTTGCATTTCCTCTTCAACTGCTAAGAATTCTTTGTCTTCTGCTAATAAATCCACTAACAATGTCCCAGGATTTATGGAAGGCTGCCAAAGGGAACCTGCTGCTGTGTTTAGCAATTTATCCATGCCTTTAATTAGTTTATGCCTATAACCGTAAGCCGACACTCCAACTTGTTTCAAATCCTCGTGACCCATTTCCGCTAATATATCCAAAGTGATTTGCTCGCGTTCGAACAGCTCAAGTAGATGCTCCAAACCGAGACTTTGCAGAAAACCAGCGACGGTCGTGATGGTACCGTTGTGTTCTTTACATATATCTTTAGACTCTTTCTCGGAGCATGGCTCGCTTGGCGGCATTTTGTCGGGGGAGCCAATGGTACGCATAGAGTCATAGCTGCACCAGATGGCATAATAACTGTTTCTTGAGTGAGGGGCGGTGGTGGTGTTACAGGAACTGGAAAAAAATAAAAATTATAAGTAAATATATTATTTGTGTACACGTGAATCTACAGTGTACATCTCTGTATTCAGGGCTGCGTTCAGGAATTATGCCTAGATAACTCTAAGCTATAGGTTACGTATACTATAGCAAAAATGCACCCTAGAGTTATCTAGGTATAATTCCTGAAAACAGCCCTTTTGTGTTGTAAATCTATTAGTTTATAATTAAATTAAATTATGGGAAATTTTAAAATGGTTTATGATTATAGAAACAAGTCTTACCGGATACGATACTAGGTGGCCTACTGCTAATAGAATTGCCACCAGCACTATTCACTATGTTGCCTGATGGAACTGTTGGAACGATTTGCTGAGAAGCCATAGCATCTTGTAATAAACATCTTACATCGTCCGCACTGGCCAAATCCACTGGAGTCTGACCTTCCTGATTTTTCAGAAAGGGATCGGCGCCATGAGCAAGCAAAAGAGCACACAACTGCGTTCGACCCTTTTGCGCAGCTTCATGAAGCGGCGTGAATCCCCATTTGTCAGTCGCATTCACCACAGTATTGTATTTAATGAGCAAGGCTGCAATGTCCAAGTGACCATAACTCGACGCATTATGCAAAGGAATAAGGCCACCTTTATCTTGCGCATTTACATCGGCACCACGTTCAAGCAAGAATTCAGCCACTTCCAGGTTATTGTATCCCGCTGTGTTAAGAAAAACACAGTCTATATATAAATACAAAGCCTTGCTACTATATAAATGTACTATATAAATGTATAAGATCTCTCTACTTTATTTCTAAAAGTTCTAATTAAAATCATAATATTATATAATACATTTTACAAATCTCGGTAGAAAAAAGAGATTATATTGACGCTTATATATTCAAAAGTGATATATTACCAGCTAAATGTAATGGAGTACTATTACGTCCTTGTGCATCCCGACAATTAATGTTGTCTTGTGTGACCAATCGTTGAACTCTGGCTAAATTACCCTTCTTCGCTGCATCCAAAAGTGCGCTATTTCCACGTAAAAGATCCGCCACATCCTGATCACCATCTCTTACTAAATCTAATGGCGTTGCGCCGTCTCTGTTCTTTTTAGTAGCATCCGCTCCGTGTCTCAACAATAATCGAACTATTTCGTATTTGCCTTTGGCGGCGGCTTCGTGGAGCGGCGTAAATTTCCACAGATCGGCGACATTCACGGATGCCCCGTGTTTTACCAATAATTCTGTAACCTCGTAGTGGCCGTAAGAACAAGCGTTGTGGAGAGGAACCAACCCACTACATCAAAATGAATATAATATATAATATTATTAAGAGTTTTATATTGCACATAAAGATGAATACTAAACGATAGAATACACTAAAGAAAAATTTAAAATGCTATGTAAATGTTAAAGCATATTGAATGGATAATTAAACTCGTATTGCATTAATAGTGAATTAATTACCCTTTGTCTTTGGCATGCACGTCAGCGCCATGTGCTAATAGGTACTCTACAACCGGCACTCTATTAAAACCCGCTGCAAAATGCAGTGGAGTTGAGTGTCTGCCGTCCAAATCGCGACAATTCACAGCATGTGGATTGGCTTGCAAGATTCTTTCTACGGCAGCAAGATCGCCCGATTTGCTCGCCTCTAAGAGTTGTGCTTCCACATCGTCAGTTCCATTCGGTGGATCTACATAATAAAAAATAAAGATAAAAATATTCCCCTCAAAATAAATTGCGAAATCAGATTAAGAGGCCTATTCTATTACTCTTAACGACTGTAACTGTAGCGTTACAGTATCGTTGCGCAGCTTTTTTACAATATAAAAAACAAAACCTGCGCAACGACACTGTAACACTACAGTCGCAGTCGTTAAAAATTACAAAATAGGTTCCTACGTAACTTACCTTGCAATATTTTCAATACGTTCTCAGCAGAAATTTGTGCCGCAGTGTACCCTTGAAGGGACACTATCGAAGGGTCGATATTATACGACAAGAGTATTCTGCAAGCTTGTACGTTATCCTCTCTAGCACACCTAGTAAGGAAATAATTAATTGACGTATTATGAACTAATAATATTAAAATTGGCTCACTCATTTCTCATGATGACGAGTGGTTTTCCAGAACAAAGATACCTGTGCAGCGCGGTTTGTCCTAAGCCGTCTAGCGCGTTGACTTTCGCATTATGCCGCAACAATATATCCATCGCATCATAATGCGAATGATCGGTTGCTACATGAAGCGGCGTAAGAAAGTCTTTATTTTTCTCATTCATGGCAGCATTCTTTCGAATCAAGGCCTCGATAACTTGCTTTCGCTTCGGATACGGTGACGCTACTGCGCAATGCATCGGTGTATCGCCAGTATAAGGATGTTTGAAATTAACGATCTCTTGCGACAGATACTTTTTAAGCTTAGTAAGATCTGCCTGCCTGCAGGCGTCCAATAGACAATGACCCTTATATTCATCTGTAAGTCATACATGAGACATTAATTGTAAAATATGCATAATGATTAAAATATTTACGAATCAAATGACAAGAATAGAAAGTATGATAGATTCATCCACTCCGAACTTACACGCTAGTCTTTCTTGTAATTCGAGGGTCGGTGCTACGTCAATGGCGCTCTTACTATGGCAGTTTAATTGCGTCGGGTCGGCGCCTTCGCTCAACAACAAGGAACAGACCTCTGCTCTAGACTTACTCGCAGCTTCGTGCAATGGAGTGAATGTCCAGAGGTCACTGGCATTAACGGCGGCACCGTGCTTCAGGAGCGCCTCGGTTACTTCAAAATGGCCATACGAACAGGCGTTATGAAGCGGCACGAGACCTCTATAAAATCAATTAGGATTTTAATGGATCTTAATCAGATTTTGATATCATTTAAATTTAATAAGAACACAGTAAATATGATAGAAATAAAAAGGAAATACGAATAAAATAAAAAAAATATGAATAGAAGCAAGAAAAAAGATTTTTCTTATTATAAAGTAACATTAAATTACATACTGATTTACAAGTTGACAATTAAAGTTTGCATATACCAACCCTTTATCCTTGGCATGGACATCTGCACCATTCTGAAGAAGAATCTGTACAACCCTAGATCTATTATAACCAGCCGCCAAGTGTAAAGGCGTAGATCTTCTTCCGTCACTGGCGTGACAATTGACATTAAGAGGATTTAGTAGTTGCAACAATCGTTCCTCGTTTCCGGATCTAGCCGCTTCTAAGAGTTCATCTTTCCTATATTCTCCTGTTAGTACTGGTTTTGTAGAGACATCTGCTACTTCTAATGCAGTCTTTCCTTCTGTATTCCTAATGTTTACATCTGCTCCATGCTGTAGCAGAGTAATACATACGTCTATTTTACCCTGTCAAGTACAAATGAAGATGAAAAAGTTAGACACCATTTCCATCTTCAGCCTTTAGTACTAATGATAAAATCACGTAAGTATAAGTGCTACAAAATAAGCACCTTAATCGCTGCCTCATGCAAAGGCGTGAAGTTCCAATTATCTCTTGTATTTGGACTTGCTCCTGCTTCTAATAATAATCTTACAACATCACAATGTCCAAAGGAACAAGCATTGTGTAATGGATGTAGACCACCGTCGTCGCGTGCTTGGATCGACGCACCAGCAGACAGAAGAAATTCTACAACATCCTTTCTACCATATCCTATAAAATAATATACATTTCATATAATTACATGTATAAAAACCCATCTGAAAGATCAAGGAAGTATATATAATGAGATAAGAATGATGAAAAATGATTCATATAATATAGTTATGAACAATTAAATCACATAAATAATTATACCTATCAAATTTATTAAGTTTTAATAAATTATAGGTTCTATTTATTTAAAAGTCATAAAGTCATTCCTATATTTTTTTGCTACATATACATACAAACATATTGAATTAAACATACATAGCATTAATAAAATTATTTTTTAAACTTTTATTAATAATTATTTTATTAATTATCACTTGTTCATAATTACTTTGTTAAAAAGATTAAACTACTTGTTCAATACAATTATATATATTCAAGATAAAACTATTTTTCAACAGAGTTATATATTCACAATAATTCTGAAAATGTTATAGCATACAAAATGTTATGGCAACTAAAAAAAAATATAAAGATTGATATTCATAAATCCATTGGGAGTTTTTAACGTGAAAAATTTGTAGTAAAGAATTGCTTTCAATAACCTACATAAAATTTTTTTTTTCCCTGTTCTCGTGGAAAAAATTCCACAAACACATTTATTCAAGAGTCCGTCAAGCACGTTCTCACAATTATGTGTTAATGGCGAGGAAGTTATCGCACATGATTACTACTTGACAGCTCCGCTCAAGTTACGATCAGCTGAACACGACTCGTAGGCTCATTAACCTCCCTCGGCCATCAGCGTCCACGTGTTTACAAGGAGTTCCGAAGTTTACAACATCCAGAGATGCAATCTAGGAAGTAACTCTCGAACGAACAGAGCGGAGATCAGGAACGGGTTTCAAATATGACTCACCAGCTGCAAAGTGCAGAGGGGTGGACTTGCGTCCGGCAGTGTCGCGGGCGTTGACCGTCTTCGGGTTGACCAACGCCTTTACCTTGGCGAGATCGCCGGTCTTGCAGGCTTCAATCCCCCCCCGCCACCGCCGCCGCCCGATCCTGGCAGCGAGTCCGCCGCATTCGACAGCGTCGATCTGCGTCCTGCCATTTCCTCACACCGCCATTTTCACGCTGTCGCGCCGTCCGACGACAGACCCCGCGACGCAGTTGCGACGGACAGGCAGAGGCACATCTCACCAGTGGACGTCCTGCTGTATACGGCAATACGGCACGCACGCTACAACGGAGCCACCGAGCCACGGACGGTAGGGCGAGAGGATTGACACAGACGGGTGGATAGACGGGTGCGGGCGGGTGGAGAACGGATGGGTTGCTAGGGAAGCGATTCCCTCGCAGCAGCGACGTTCAGCGTTTCCGCGACGTAACCGTCGCCGACCGCCGACGTTGTCTTTCGAGGATTCGCTTCGCAACCGTAAGCAAATTCTCGACAATTGTCAGGTGGGTCAGGTGGAGCTCGTACTTGGTAATTGTAGAGCGTTGATATTACCGACCGAGATTCGCGATGATTTTCTATTGTTGGTAACGTAATGTTGACTGCAGACTTCACAGCTGTGGCCGGCGTTCCGTGGAGCGGAAATTTATTGCGGAACGAAACAGTGTGACCAATCGCAACTCTGCAGTCATTACTCTGCTTTCTTTTCTGCGATTATGATTGGTCTCGCTGTTTCGTTCCGTTGTAAATTTCCACTCATAGGACGCCAGTCTGAAAGTTTGTTCGTGTCGCAAGCTCCAACATGCTCCAATATGCCCCTACTATAACTCCTACTCACTCTATCAAGCGCGTTGGAGTGAGAAAGAGCTATAGTAGGAGCATATTGGAACATGTTGGAGCATGCGACGTAAATGAACCTCTAGAGTGGCTGCGTTCAGAAGAAAAAGCAGCTTTGCAACTGTGTAAAATTCTTTAATATGATTGGTCTTGCCCTTAGTTCCTCATTGGATCTAAATGTATAAACTAATCATATTAAAAAATTTTACAACAGTTGCAAAGCTGCTTTCTCTGCTGAACGCAGTCGATGCTTGCAGCTATTGACGTATTCTTCTAGATCTAAAAGTCTGATTGGATGATTTAGAAGAATACACCAATAAGGCCGGAATCAGACTACGCATTGAAGATTGAGATTGAAGATTGAAGATTAAAATTTGACCAGTGAGGACAAAGAAATTTTAGCTCCTATTGTTTTGATTGGTCAAATTTCAATCTTTCAATCTTCAATCTCAATATTCAATGTGTAGTCTGATTCCTGCCTAACAGCGAGGGCTCACCCAACTGTTGAATCTGCTGAACGTAATTTGGTCTGTTCGTATTGCTTGAAAAATTTTTTGCACTTAAAATGAAATAAGTATATATTTGGGCATTGAAGAGAGAGAAAGCGAAGATACTAAGTGCAAAAGATGCAAGCAACGCGAACAGATGTAATGGGTGCATTCAGTACTACGATCGCTCACTGAGCGTTCAGTGAACTCTTGCATCTGATTGGCATATTCCGTTAGAACTAAAAATATAGACCAAACAGATACAAGAGCTCTCTGAGCGCTCAGTGAGCGGTCGTAGTACTGAATGCACCCAATAAGTAAATGTCATTAGGTTTGTTCGCGTCGCAAGTTTCAATATGCTTCTACTAATAGCTCCTTCTAAAGCTAGTTCTACATTAGTCGCATCACAGTGTCGCAACCGTTGTGGTCCAATCAGAGTCGAGCTAAATTGATGTTGATTGAACCGCAACGATGGTGCGTTCAGGGAGTCGCTATTAGCGCTACTTCTGTCATTCTATCTTCGTTGTTTATTAGACGTAAAACAAGGATAGAATGACAGAAATAGCGCTAATAGCGTCTCCCTGAACGCATCTTAAGGCCGGAATCAGACTACGCATTGAAGATTAAGGTTGAAGATTGAAGATTGAAATTTGACCAATAAGGACAAAGAAATTTTAGCTCCTTTCGTTTCGATTGGTCAAATCTGAATTTTTCAATCTTCAATCTCAATCTTCAATGCGCAGTCTGATTCCGGCCTAATGTAGAACCAACTTTAGGCTGTATTCCAAAATTGACTGCCAGCACTGAATATCTATAGTGCACGTAACGTAAACTGTAGCATTTTCTGTGCTGGCAGTAAATTTGGAATACAGCCCATCTCTATCAAGCGCGTTGGAGTGAGTAGGAGCTGTGGTAGGAGCATATTGGAACATGTTGGACAAACCTATTATCGTTTCAAACTAATAGCGTTTTCGACCCGTCCGGGTTTGCACCAACCTGGATTGGATTAATGGCGTTTTGTGCTCTCCTATTGGTAGAGCGTGTAACGTCAACCAATAGGAAAGATTAATCCAACCCAGGTAGATGCAAACCCAATCGGACCGAAAACGCTATAAAAATGACTTTTTAATGTGGGTAGAAAATATTTTTAACGTTGAGTGTATCTAAAATACGTTCTGTCTAACTTAAACATATTGCTTTTTTCATTAAAAGTTTTATTTTATTGGATATTACGATATTATCAATCTATTCGCAACATCATTAATATACCTTGTAAGGCTGGAATATGTAGGATGTATTCGGTGTATTTGGACGTTTTTAGATTTTCAGCGTGTCTATTCTTATTTTATGTCTAATGAATGATGAATACGGAATGATGATTATAAGTGCTTGAGACTTAATTCTGCCAATGTAAGATTAACTTTAATCTCGATTTAATTTCTTGTTTGTTTCTTTAATTTTGTGAATTAGCGACAAAACCGAACACATCCGGAGTTCCGTCAACGTCAATTGCTGGATTCACACTGCATCCGATTTTCGTCGTACGACG
>NW_017257720.1:3130281-3130747 GCF_001594055.1 Mycetomoellerius zeteki | reverse complement strand
GGCACACAAAAAACTTAAGGCAGTAAGACGTAAGCAGTAAGGAAATCAACATGTTGGATTCGCTACTGCTTATGTTATGGCCTTATGGACTCTACTGTGTAGTTTCTTACAGCTTAAAGCGGGGAGCACAGACTCTTTCATAACGCATAACACGTAATGCATAAGAAAATGTACCAATCAAAGCTCTCCGTTTCCTTCCTTTCCATGAAATAAAGAATTCTGATTGATTGAATTTCTTATGCATTACATGTTATGCGTTATGCAAAAGTCTGTGCTCCCCGCTTAAGTCTGAAAACACCTATTGTAGATCCGGACTTATGCGGGGTCTGCAATAGAAGTCGTAGCAGTCATAGGGTCTTAAATCGTAGAAAATTGACCAATCACAGTCGAATATGAGAAGAATAATCAACTGTGATTGGTCAATTTTCTACGACTTAAGGCCTTACGACCGCTACGACTTCTATTG
>NW_017257720.1:3129852-3130084 GCF_001594055.1 Mycetomoellerius zeteki | reverse complement strand
TACAAAAAAACTTAAGCAGTAAAACGTAAGCAGTAAGCGAATTGACCAATCACAGTCGAATCCGAGGGGAATAATCGACTGTGATTCGCCCATTTCTTATGGCTTAAGGCTTAAAACCCTATTGTAGATCCGAGGTTAACCCGGTCGAAGCGAATCACAGTCGATTATTCCCCTCGGATTCGACTGTAATTGGTTAATTTCTTACGGCTTAAGTCTTAAAACACCTATTGTA
>NW_017257720.1:3106802-3129796 GCF_001594055.1 Mycetomoellerius zeteki | reverse complement strand
GTCGTACGACGAAAATCGGATGCAGCGTGAATCCAGCAAATGTCGTTACGTTGGTCATCCTGCATCGATCTGATCGAAAAGTTCAAAATTGTCACAACAGCGAGCCCGCCAGTTTACTCGTGTGCATTGACAGTTGATTGTGTTGTAATTTTTATAAAGGGCAGACGTTACTACTCCTGAAGTTGTCGTGCGATAACGCGTCGCGTTGCTCCGATTCGGCGTCGTTCCCAGACGTAGGTACGCGTAATCGAGGTCGTAATCGACATATCGCAAACTGAAAGGCCGTAGATAACAGGAATAGATAATGGAGTCCGATGACGAGGACATATTCGCTATTAGCGACGAGGATATGGTCTTGCCGGCGCGAATCGAGCCGGTGAATCCTGTCGAGGAGCATCTATTGAAGCAGCTCGCCGACATCGAGGGTAGGATCAACGTCGCGACGAGCGAAATCTCCGAGACAAAGGCGACCATTGCATGCGTTTTGAACGCCCTGGAATGGCGCGCGCTTCACGGGGAAGATGCGAATTCGGGCTCGGACAACGAGGTAATTCCGCGATTGCAGATCTGTCCGTGTTGCTTGATTTCTCAAAAATTTCTGCAGTTAAAATGAGATAAACACATATTTAGGCGTTGAGGAAAGAGAAAGCGAAGGTACTAAGAGTGCAAAAAGTACATTTATTTGCAACATACACATATAGTAGAGACTTTGGCTGCATCGGTTTGAATGCTTTCAACTCGTCTATTCTTGTTTTAACATTTAATAAACGATAAAAACAATGATAATTATAAGCGCTTAAATCACGTGAGAGATCAAACCGCCTTTCCTAAATTAGAGTTTGGCCACGAGGAATTTCATCAAAACGAAAGTGAGAAAGAAGGCCAAATATATTTATTGTGTCTTTTTTATCATTATAATTTACTGAAAGTGAAGTTGATGAAAATGACAGACTAATAAAAAATTTGTCATCTCATGGCCAGACTCTCTTATAAGGTCTGTAATATGTCGTAGTATATTGACATTCATAACTTTGCTAATTTTAATTCTTTGTAGTTTTGAGCTGGACTCGACATTACACAGAAAAAAAATTTTAATAAATATTTGTTGAAGCTCTAAGTAATGAACAGAGACATTGCCGTGTCTCCAGATTTACTTTTAAATGTAAATATATATTTATTTGTTATAAGAACCTTTAATTTGATTTAATTATCATTTTTTATTGAGTAAATATTTATTCATTGTAAGTAAATATTTATAAGTAATATTACGATTTAGTAAATTTTTGCGACAGTTTTTCGCGTAGTTTTTCTACATATTTTCGATTTGGTACATATTGTAATCGGCAAATTACATTTTTAAAATTTTTACTCCAAAATTTTGTACAATGAAAATTTTTATAAATTGAAATTAAATGTTTGATCCTTGCAAGAAATAATTTAAATCTCTCTCTGATTAGTTTTCCTTCCGTTTATATTCCTTTTTATTTTTCAAAAAATAAGGTGTTAGTTTAGTGTTAAATTCTCAAATTATGTTTTTGGAATCTCCGTAAATTACAATAAAAATTCTTTGGTCTTAGTCCCGTCGATTAAATTGGAAATGAAATACTCGATCTTTACAAGAAATAATTACAATCCTTGTCTTAAGTGATTTCTTCTGTTTTATTTCTCTTTATTCTTCAAAGAATAAGAAATGTCAATTTGTGGCGTATTGTTAAATCCTCAAATTTCCTTTATTTTTGTTTTTGAGAGCACTTGAAGATTAATCTTACTGCATTCAATGTAATAATGAGTATCATAATAAACTGTCAATTAATGGGTGATACATAGAATACCTATAATATTATAGTATATTTAATATTATAGATGTATACTGCCGAAGGAGTACCTGTGATAAAGAAACAGCGATGCAGCAACACTAGTAGCCCAGAAAAAATATTGGAAGTAACCTCACTATGGCAATGTGTTCTTCAGGATAAATGGATTATTGGAGTAGAATTGTACAACAGATCTTGCTGGTGAGTCATTTATTAAATCATTTATGAAGTTATGTTCGATGTAGTCTTGTCGAATAACGAAAATGAGACACAAACAGAAAAAATACTGAAATAAGAGTATATTCATAGCTGTAAAGATATAGGATGCCGATAAAAACTGTACACGCAGAATATCGTACAAATAATCTTTATTCAACAATATGTTTTATTTTGCAAGTATAGAAATTTGTAACGTCGGCGTATTTTTGCGTCATTCTAATTCAATCAATTTGAGTTTTGCGATCACACAGACAAATATTTTATTTAAGATTCAAAATTTTAAATATCCAATTATTTTAATCGCTACTGTAGCGAAACATACGCAAATACAACTGTTGATTGATTCCTTGTCTTAATTGTTCGGAAATATATGTTTTTATTATTTCTCAGAACAACGCAAGTCTACAAAACTGTTTGCATCTTAAAGTGATGTTATGTGATAAGTTAGTTATCATAATATTTTGCACCATGTTTCCTTGAGGCAGTACTATACCATTGTTATAGTGGTACTACATTTATGCTTACAAAGATTATTGTGCAGTTGTCGAGGACAACTCGGTGGCGTAATTAGATACTCTTATTGCTTTATGCAAAACTGAGACTATCACAAATTTCTTTTTAAATCTCGTGTATCACGTACTAAAATTCTTTGAATTTATCTAGACTTTTCTTACGTCAATATTGCATTTCTATTTAAAGGCTTTAGCAATTTTTATTATTAATGGAATCTAATTCAATCTATATTATACATTATTAAAACGGAAGATAATTGAAATAGTGAAAATTTGGAATGAACAGAAAGCTTTATATGCCAGTAAAGCTTTCTTCAAGCTGTAAATTTATAAAAATTTAATTTATCTTAACAATTTAAGTACGCAAGCAACGAACTTTACGTTCATATTTGCATCATCATTATTTATCGTGAATTTTTATTGTGTTCTTCTAATATATAATATTTCCTCCAATATATTTTAGTATAACAATTCGATAAACTTTAACGTATGCGCTATCAAAATGTTCAATATGATAACGTAGTTTATATGTAAATTACAAAACCAGGATATATCCTTTCACTTTTCAAGTCCCACATAAGAAATGCATTGATCGTCACTATATACATATCGAATATTATATACTTCCTGTCCCTTCAATTTTATTTAAGCGCTATCTACGATTTCGTTGTGTGTGTCGTATGCTTCATTCCATTTCATATATTCACATATCTCAAATATAGATATGTCAGGTTCATTTTTTACATATTAGTGTGGTGATTTCGTCTCTACCAAATGCTAAATATTCGTCTGGCGAATAATCGAATAGTACGAAGTCATACCTGCGAATCATAAAGATAAGATAATTTTACGTTTTATGATGCTGCACGTAATTATTCACATACTTCCGCGTCTCTTATATTACATGCGAAGAAATTATCAACGTATGTAAATTCCTTGACTTTCTGCAGACGTACCTGAACATTTCATACAGCTCTTCGATCTGTGTCTTGGATAATTGCGTAAAATAATTTTTTATGACATCTTTCGTTTGCACGCCCTTAGTAGGATTTTTCCACTCGGGTTTGATGATGTGTCCCACATGAGCTTGTTTTATAAGATAGTCTTGGTCGTTCTTTAACAAGAAAGCGATAGTTTTAAAACAATTCTCTTATAGTTCAGCGAAACATGCTTATCTTGTTTAATATTTTGCAAGTATTTTGGATACTTCCTTAAAAATATAAAACACAATCTTTTTCTTATGTGTTGACTCTTATGCTGACAGTTAGATAAAGAAGAGAGCTTATGATTAAATTTACTTACATGTAATGTCTCGAATTTCGCTATCACGTCGAATCGCACTTGGCAGGGTGTGCAGAAGTTTACAACTGGTGTCCAATGCATGTCGAGATCGTTCCCTGCTCTCCACTGGCATAACAGCCATCGCACGAATTCCTCGAAGAGAGGATATCTCGGTCCTTGTCTTGTGTTCGTCTTTGAATCCTATATTTGGATATGATCAAAGATCTATTTTGAAATCCTTTATATGTATATATATAATATATATATGTGTATATATATATATATTTGACATTTAATAATTTAATCATTTTATATTAAATTAATCAATATGAATACAACATGAATTTAAATAGTATTACGAGGAAAGTCGATTCCCCTAAATTCCTTAATTATTCTTAAATATTTTTTATTAATCCATGTTTTATATTTTTATTTTTATAATTTCGCTAAATCGCAATTTTGGTTGTAGAAGAATGAGAAGCAATTTATTTAGCGCCTGACTCTAAATGATTTATAGAAATCGTCGAAAGACGTTACCCTTGCTCTGTAGTGCCAAACTATGTGTGCACCGAGGTTGCTGTGAAATGTGTGCGGCAGACTGTGCTCCAATTTATCTCGATAAGCGCTGAGCAATCTTTCGAAGGGATGTCGCACTATCAAAAAACTGATGCTGTCATTTAGATATTTAGCTAGTTCTTCTGCGCTGTGTCTAGGATACCTCTGTCTAGCTAGTGAGACTGGCACTGCCTTGGAGGCCTTCAGAAATTGCGGGCTGTATCTACAAAGTTAGCGCAATACGATTGGTGATTCATCATATCGTGTGTAATTATCATTGCTCAATTACAATCAACCATTCAGTAATTAGGTTAGTATTTTAGCGATTTGACGATAAGAAATAGAAGAAACAGAGATCTTTTTCATATGAAAATAATTAAAAAAAACGAGGGAGTAAAAACAATTAAATATTAATCTATAATATCTTTTCACCGTATTTTGTGTGCAATTTGCAACGGTATAAATTGCATGGTATACTTTATCTACGTTGTGTTAATTTTTGTGTTCGTTTTCGCAAGAAACTTTAGTTACGTAAACGATAATGGGACTTACCCAGCAAGTAAATTAAAGTTATACATCCATGATGTCGATGCTGCTTTGAAAACGTTGCACCATATAAGATGATATTCTTTATTTACAAGAAATTCCCAGGCGTTCGGCCTGTGAAGTGAGTCATTGCCAGGACGATCGAGTCCCTCCTCGGCGCATTTTTCTGCTAGAAATTTCCGCCTGGCTATTAGACGTTGCTCAGTTTCTGCTGTCGTAATCTGCTCCAATATTTTCTCCTCCGGCGTCAGATTCGCGTCCTGTCAAAATGTAATAAAGCCTTCAATTTGTGAGGCAAAATCGATGCAAAAAGACGTAGTTTGTAATCGATATTTTATAATTACACAGCAACATTCTTCTTCTACTCGTTACTTTAAACAGTTTAAACTATCGCCTCGTTTAAACTATCGCATTAATTAGGACACTTTAAATTTACGGAGTCGAGAAATATGCTACTACTGTCATTTACTGTCGTTAACTTGACCTAAATTAATTGTTAGTAGGCGGTTAGTATATCAGAGACAGGAATGAACTATACAGATACAGGAATGAACTATAAAATGAGCTGCTCGACTGAATTATGAATTGGACATTGACGTAAGACACTAACGTCCGTATTCATAGTTAGGCTTTATATTTAAGGCTTCCTTAAATTTATCTTCAAATGCTCTACGAATTATTTTATTAGCTACAGAGTATCTAAAGATAAACGATAAGGAATTTAAATGTAAGGGTTGACGATGAATATGAGCATAACGTGATATATGTGTATTATGTAAGAAATGTGTCGAAGATTTACTTGCTCGATTATTTTGCATAATTTTTCTAAACTTTTGGTAATGTTTTAGCTGATAAATGATAAATAAGAAATATACGCGCGCGCGTTTTTTTCATAACAGTTCAATCATTATTACTTTGCTATTATCCTCTCTATTATCATTTACAACCTCGTTTAAGTGTAGATGTGAGTTATTAAATTATCCGCTTAATGGAAATTGGAAAAAAGATTTGTTTATAATGGTAACATGGTAAATGGTACATCGAACATAATTGTGAGTGAACACATGTTATGAATATAATTCGTTGTAGAACTAACAGCATTTGATTACGATGCAGGTAATTATCAGATAATGAGAACATAGATAATTATGAGATAATGAGTGATAATTATAGCGAACTCGCGGTTAGAACTGCGCACATGCGAAAAGTTAGAGAGTCGGATCATTGATTGAACTCGAAGAGTCCATGTATGTACGCGAATTATAACGCGAATCTTCCTGTCAAGACCACACTGCGACATGTATATTGACCTTCTCCACGACTCGTAAGGTTAATCCAATTTCCTAATTTCTGCAATTAGAATTTAAACAAGTATTTATACGTTTACTGAACACTGCGTTACGCTGAATACGATTTTGATGAAGATTTTGACGAATGCACGGTTTATATTTGCATTTAAATTGGATTATGCCACTTATGAGCGCATTCTTTTTTCAGGACGTCTCTCATGTTTTATAAAGCGTTTTTATACTTAATTTTTCAAAGAAAATATTTAATTATACAATGTAAATAAATTAAGGCTCTGAAAAAAATAAAAGAAAAGAAATAAAAATTGCCTTTAAAAGTCAGCACAAGAAGGACGTGTGTATAAATTTAATATTATATGATGATAGAATACATAAATTTATTTCCGCATGTTAACAGTAATCAATAAAAATAATAATAATTCATGCGTTTAGTAAACGTTTTGATCATCGTTTTTGATCATTTTGAGTATTTAAATTACAAATAATTAATACGAGATATATGAATTAACGCATGTTTATTAATGCATAAATTATTATTGTTTTTATTAATTACTGTTAACATACGGAAATAAATTTATGTATTTTATATCACACAATGTTAAATTTATGCACATGAGCTTGTGTTGGTAAAGGAAATTTTTATTTCTTTTAATTTAATTAATTATATTATATTATTTTCTGATATTGTAATTAACTAATGGAAGTTAATTTAAATGCTACGTAGGTAAATATATGTTTACAAACGACAAACACATGTGTGCAGAACAGCTGCAAGTGACAATTTTGTACTATATTTAGAGATATATTCAGTAAATCCGTGTTGCAAATAAGTCGGTACATTTCTACGATTTTATGAATCATCTATATTTTCGAGAAAATTGCTTCCGCACAGAGAAACAGATTTGGAGTTGAGAGTTCTATTTACATTTGTTTCATTGAAACAAATTTAATTTTAAGTGAAACATATTTTGTTTAACGAAAAAAAATTAGTTTTAATGCAAATAATCACATTCTTAATTTAAACATCCATTTGGTTGGAGTATTCCAATGCATAAATTTGTTTAATTCAAAGAAACCTTTTCTCTGTACTAGTAGAATGCTCAGGAACAGTATGTATATCCTTTGATTTGCGTCATCCTTATCAATGTCTTATTTTGTGATGCTTATTCATATTTACATTAAAATTTCTACAAGACACAGTTTCTCCAGTTACAAGCGGTAGAAATTTTTAATTTGCCAATTACAAAAGCAAATAATTTGCGCCAGCCCTTTCGGCATTGCAAAGATTAGTAATTTAGATTGCTACAAACTGATTGCGCCGAAACTCCGCAGAGAGCGGCCTAAGGGAGAGACGTAAAAACTGATTTCTTCTCTTGATTCCAGCGTATAGTCATTCGGCATCGATATCGCATTGTAGTGCGGCGAGCTGGCAAGACCGAATGCAGAACTACCGGCTTCCGCTTATTGATTTCGATGTGGAACGCGCCTTGTGCAGCGACGAATGTGGGCCACGGAGGAGGGTGGTGGCGCATCGCTCACGTTTATGCACTGGTGCATCGTGCATACACGTGTCACCTTCCTGCGAGGCATTAGAGTGCACATCGTCGTTATTTTCCGTATTTCTGTGCATTTGCGTTAAATAGGTACCACGTTGTTCAACAGTAAGACAAATTCCGGTTAGACAACTTTTTAGAGTGCAATTACATGTTCACTTATCGCGACTAAAGTACTGTTGTAAAATGTACGAGAAATAGCAGTGTTGTGGATACATGAGTCTTCCTTACAACAAGCTTTCTTTTTTTTTTCAATCGTTATGGCAATTTTTTTCACTGTTATAATTATTTTTTGCTATTACATTTTTGTTTGGCGTGTTAAGGTGTAATAAGTAATTAATGTTCTTCGGATAAAAACATCTCTCTTATTTAGATGGTGCTGGGATTAAAATTGTATTTTTTTCTCGTTTTTAATTATTGTTGACTTTTTATCTCTATTACTATTTTATTTTCGATAACTTCAATCCACATTCGGTTTTTTAGATCTCTGATTGTGAAACATTATACCCTATGCTCTGATTCAGTTTTTATTACTCGGCGAGAGAGTAACTTTGTTAATAAAGACAATTATACATCGTTTCTAAAAAAATTTTTTTATGCATTACAATACGAGTTTCTATCTCGTGATTCTATTGATATTAATTTTTTCCAATCTATGCAGCTTGAGACTTCATAGCAAAAATATGGAGTGTTACACGTGTATGATGATCGTCACTTATCATGTGACTGCCGACTATGTAGAAACTTTTTTGGCGTTATACGCTATCTGAATCGGATAATCGCGCTGATCCTATGAAATATAACTTTCTTTCGTTTTATGTATTTTTCTTCTTCCGTCTCTCATGATGTCTATTTGTCATTACTAAAATTGTTAGTAAAAAAACATTCGCTAAAAGAATCAAGTCGATTATTTGCAAAAGTATTTTATGATATTAAGCGACAATAATTTTTAGACTATAAAATTATATAAAATCTTACAATTACAATATTACATTAAAAATTGTTTGTTTTGTTTGGAATGTTTTATACTTTATGTCGATAAATTTCTTTTTATTTTCTATAAATTTTTTTCTTTGCAACGTATTTTTTTTAAGTAACTGATATTTATTTGATACACCAAAAAAATTTTTTTCTAAAGTATCTACACATTTAGGTAGATAGATGTATAAATAATTTTGTTAGACCATCAAAATAATCATGTAAGACGCTCAAGTTGGTTACTAGAATTTCAAAACTTCTTGTAGTATTATTCATTATTTCCTACATAATTATTTTGATAGTACAACAAAATTATTTTCAAATGTGTGTATGTGTGTGTATCTAGTTAAATTTTTTAATACTTTAGCGAAATCGCTTTTTCTATATATTCTGTGTATCCCCATAAATTTTGGCAAGAAAAAACAATTAAATTAATAATATCATTTTTAGACCGCGTATGTGAGAGACACAATCGATAAATAAGAACCCTATACGGTCGAAGCTAGATCTTAAAATGCTTTTTTTAAATAAATCAATCTTGAATCAATAAATATGATATATATATATATACTTGATACATATACCACAATTGTAGTCTAACGAACTGTGCACCGAATTATTTCTGGACTAAACACAATTAAACCGCTGTAGTAATTTCGCAAATTAAATTAAATTTTTCGCAATAAGTTTAATTACAGTTTTTCAGCATATTAATATCTTTGAAATATGATGCCTGATTGAGCATCGAAATTATTAGAATTTTAATTTAATTTGCGAAATTACTACAGTGGTTTAATTGTGTTTAGTCCGGAAATATTTCGGTGCACAGTTCGTTAGACTACAATTGTGGTATCTATGTTAAGTATGGTATATCATATTTAGTGATTCAAGATTATTTAAAAAAAGCATTTTAAGATCTAGTTTCGACCGTTAGGACAATTAAATTAAATTTTAAAAATCATTCTTACGATGAAAAATTAAACTCTTGTTATCCAATTTGTGGCTTACACTTAAGAGATGGAAAAACAGGTTTTTATAACTTCAGAGTAAAAAAACCGAGTAAAAAATTTTTTACAGTTTTTTTTATGTTAAAAACCGTAAAAAAGCTATTTTTTAAATCAAAATTCAGAAAAAATACATAAAATCTTTCTTGATATACATCGTTAAAACGTTTAATATTTACGTTATATTTTGATGTCATTTAATATCTTTATAACTTTATAAATATCAAAGCGGAAACGTCTTTGCGTTGTTGTGATGTCTAATAAATTTATAATGTCTTTTCGAAATTGGATCTAAAAGTATATCTATGGCTACCGTCACATAGTCATTGTACTATATTTTTGTTTGCTTACAGCTATTTTTATATAGAAATCTTTTCAATAAATGTAAAAACTGAATTCTACAACAATAACATGGAATCCATGGAATCAAATGTCCAAAAAAACACGTATCTATAGTGAAAAACTTTTAGAACCGATGCAAAAAATTTGTTTTCACTAGTTTTTTTTTTTACTTAAAATTGATAGTTTTTTCGGTAATTTCTGTCTTTACTGACACGTTATTTGTACGAAAGTTTATTAAAGATTCTTGAAGGCTGGCTTTAACGTAAGTATTTTAATAAGTTTTGTGTGAAGTGCTTCCACCCTCCAAACTGAAATCCGTTCATGAAACAGCTTATTGTTGTGACGACATACATACGTTACATACATTCAGATCGATGACAACATATTTCTATTGAAATGTATAATATATATTTATTTGTCTGTGATAAATCTCATATCAAAAGATTTAATGGATATACATTGCATAATTCGTTCCCGACAATCACGAAATGATTATGTTTATACATCAGGAATGATTTTATTGAGATATCTAAAAATTTGACTGTAATAGATACAGATCTGAAAATAATTTTGTTGGACCATCAAAATATTTACGTAAGAATCTGAAGTACGATGAGCAATGCTGCAAAAAGTTTTTATGTTCTAGCAATCAATTTGAGCATCCTACATAATTATTTTGATAGTCCAAGAAAATCATTTTCAGATCTGTATCTAACTAGAATTTTAGATACCTTAGCAAAATTATCCTTCGTAGAAGTAACTTTAATTACCTTTTCGGGTATTTAAATAGGCCATATTAGGCGGGCACTGATCCACGTACCGCATTGCGCCTGGAAATGTGCCAATCTATGGTCGTTGTGCTTTATGTAAGGCAAACGTTTTCGGTCTCCTAGGAAGCCGGTTGGAAGTTAGTACAGAACTCTGCGTTGCCTCAAAATCAATTCTTTTTTTTTTACGCGAACTTTTGTTATGTTAAGAATGAATAACATTCCTTCTTGAAATAACACTTTTATAGCATGTTAATTGAGATAAATGTTTACTTAAATGATAGCTTAAAAATAGAATCCAACGCAATTATCAGCAGAATTAAAATTGAGATTACACATTAGCATTGTGATTTTTGTTGTATTGAAAATATAATATTGAAAATTGATGCAAGTTCGGTTATATACTTGAATATGAAACTTTAAATGATTCCAGAAAATGCTATTAAAGTTATTGAATAAAACATCATGCTGATGTTAAATAATTCACGATAATTCAGCTTTCGAGTTCCATAAATTGTACTTGCATTATTTGAAACATTGTTGTGCAGATTTCTAAAATATTAAAGATCCGCGAAATATCACTGATAAAATTTCTGTAAAAAAAAACTCACCTCCAGCGAATTCCCATGCTGTAGAGTGTTGGTGCCATCCTGGCCTGACAATGCCAGGACAATAAGCGCCAGGACACCAGCGGCAAAAATAGCACGACGAATTCCTGCCAAGACGCGACGACGTGGGGTCATCTTCTCCCGGAGAACGTGTTTCCGTCTGTATTCATATCGGACTGAAATACATTTATAGCACCACTATATAAGGCGTTTTCCTACATAATAAATAGTTGTAATTAATTGCTGATCCGAGAGTTAATTGCTGATCCCCCATTACGTTAATTGCATTGTCCGTTGCTCGCTCGCGACATTGATACTTCGAATCTCGTTAACTAGGACGCTCGAGATTAGGTGATAAACGAACCATGAACATGAACGTAAATGCATCAAGATATTGCAGCTATTATGCTTCGATCAGAAATTATTCAGTAGTCCGCGATTTGTAGCCCTCACATCTGATGACGCACTCGTACCATTGTTTGTTTTAATACGGTAACCGTTTAAATTCGGTAGTGTAAATAATTTTTATTTCACAGCGAGATAAAGACGACAGAATTAATGGCTCGGTTTGTTTCGCAAACATTGTGTAATATGTGTATATGCTTTTCGCTTTGACAAGGAAGCTTAGCAAGATGATGACAAATATACTATTACATCTTCGCACGACGCGTTCTGACATTCGACGTGGTCGTTTTAATAGCTCAATCAATTATAAACTTTTTTTAGAATTCTTACAAGCGCTTTTCTCGGGTCTTAAAAATTATTCTCGGGTTTAAAAAATTTATAAATAATTTTTATCATCAGAACTCTTCGGAAGGCGTTAGGATACATTCAGTATTGCACAAAAATGATCATAGAACTCTCAGAACTGTCGATAATTGGACAGCATCTCATTTTTATTGCTGAAAATTGTATTTTTGGGCTAAAATATTATTAAAAATTAAAAATAATATTGTTTATCGCTAGAACTCTTTCGGAAACTCATTTAAAACTCTTTGTTTTTCAAAATCCTACAAGAATCTATCGTCAAAATTTGCGTAGAACAAAGTGAGACGCTGCGTGAATCTGGCGTCTCAGTTTGTACTTTTGCTTTTTTTCCACTTTAGAGGGCAGAACTATTATATTTTATCCAGAACTATAGAACTATTGAAAATACGTTCAGAACTTTCAATATTTTATAAGTTTCCATCAAATGATATTAGATAAATTACTATTCGAATTTACTTATTGCACTAGTAGTATATTTTTATGCAGGATAGGCACAAAATACTGATTTATAGTATATCCCACTCAATTTGATTGCTTATAACTTTCATAAAACAATAAAAATAAAAATCCGGTCAAAAGAGAATAGATGCTGAAAATTCTGCGCTGATATTTCAAAGAACTCTTTTAATCTTAAAATATTAAAGAAATTTGTTAAAAAAAAAAAACGAATGTTTATATATACTCTTCACTAAGACTAATAATCGTACTTTTCGGTTAGTCTCTAACCTTCTTCAGAGATGAAATATCAAATATTCGCTAGAATGTTTGTATTACATACTTTAATGAAAATAAAGATATTGTCCATTATGGTCTCCGAAGCAAGTCAACAACTTCTCTTATAGGCTACGTTTACACCGTATATTTAGACCGCGGCTTATATGTACAATAGATGTCCTTGTTTATCCTGTAGATTAAACAAAGACACCTATAGTATAGATCGTGGACTAAGCGCACGGTGTTAACGTAGCCATACAGGAGACATCTCCCATACTAGTTGCAAAGCTGAATGGACTCGTAAGTATTGAGTTCCTTAAAAATGGAATGCAACGAAATTAGTAATTCTAAACGTCTTATAAGTTAGCGGAACAAAGTGGGCAGAATCAATTCTAACTAATATTTTTATTTGTTGCTCATTTGTTGCTAAAAAGTTGCCAAAGAAAAAAATTTGTTGTTCTGCTATTTAAAAAAAATGATGTTCCGCTAAAGAAAGATTAAGTTAGCGGAACAATATACATATAACAAAGCTAATTTACGCAAAAATAACGTAGGAATTTGTTGCTAATTTGTTGCTGTCTGTCAAAATATCTTAGTTTGTGAATCGATTACCTACGAAAAAAGTATAAACAGCAATGAAAAACCCTCAGCGTGCTGGCAGAACAAGAGTAAAGTATCAGTAAACAATTTGTTGCTCGCTTCATTGTTTGTAAGGTGAGACAGCTACCATTTTTTAACAGGGGTATTTTGGTCTTTGGTTTCCTCTTTTAAAATATTCGAGATTTCATCCATTCGTTGACCTAAATATTTGCCTTTTCGTTTCTTTTCACATTTCACATCTTCGTATATCTAATTTTAAGCGAGCAACAAATTGTTTACTAATACTTTACTTTTGTTCCGCCAGCACGCTGAGGGTTTTTCGTTGCTGTTTATACTTTTTTCGTAGGTAATCGATTCACAAACTAGGATATTTCGACAGCAACAAATTAGCAACAAATTCATATGTTATTTTTGCGTAAATTAGCTTAGTTATATGTATATTGTTTCGCTAACTTAATGTTTCTTTAGCGGAACATCATTTTTTTTAAATAACAGAGCAACAAATTTTTTTCTTTGGCAACTTTTTAGCAACAAATGAGTAACAAATAAAAATGTTAGTTAGAATTGATTCTGCTCACTTTATTCCGCTAACTTATAAGACGTTAATTCTAATGAAAAAGACATAAATTGACTTACTAGAACAGAAATCACAATAGACGTATAGACTGCTAACCGTATTATAAAATAATTGATAGAAGGAAAATGATTTAAAAAATTAAATGATGTTACAATCACTTAAAATCAGATAAAGCAGAATGTACATATATTTTGATCGTGCTTAAACAATAAAATGAGAGTCAGATTCGTTATAACGGATCATGTTGTTCAAAGTCATATTTATTGTCAAAGATAAAAACAAATTAAGAGTAACTATGATAAGCTTGGTTTAGCAGTTCGGTATCTGTTTTTAAATTGATGTTATCATTTTGATATTAATCATCTCAGATATTAACTGTTTGTTATAATTCCGTTTCATATCCAAGATTTTTACGTCTTTCCACAAAAAAAAAATCGCGACTCCGTTTCAACTTATCTAATAATAGTAATAACGGAATGAATAGTTGGACTTCTGCGGATATGAGATCTATAACCAGATGTTTCATAAAAAAAAAACGTAATTTTTTTTCTAATCGAAACCTCAGGTAATTAAGAAATATAATCATACCAATATATATATATATATATATATCAAATGTGTGTATTTTTATTAACCCTCAGTTACTGCATGTATTTTTACTTCCATTGTTACTGTACGCATACTCCTATAGCATACTCCATCAATGTTCAAGTGTGTTTAATTTTTGATAAAAAATGCACTGATTAAAATAAATGTGTAAAATCTTCGTTTTAGAGGATTTAAAGAAGAGCTCTGTATAAGTAGAATTGTCGAAAATTGTCAATTACAAAAAATGTTTAATAATGAACAAAAGTCAAATTTTCGAACTGTGTGTCATCATCACGAAAATCACGAAAAATACTTTTTTTCAAAAAATTATTAATCGTACTTAATATAGAGATAGAGATAAAGAAGCTAAAAGAATGAACTTATTTATACTGAATTTACATTACCTTGAAGGTGTATATTTTAATTAAGAACATGTGTCAAAATATTTCCGGGCAAGTATATTTATTTTGACAAGTAAAATTGCACGTCTTTTTTTATAGAAAAAGTACGATTGCTACCACTTTTTCACACGAACTGACGACGCTAGGCATTGGAAAGTATACGCTTAACTTTTTTTCTCTTCCTACATCTAGCACCTCACTTTCCGGTTCCAACAAATGCTGCGCAATTTTCAAACGTTTTGGATATGCCATATCCTCGTACAGTAAAGGTTAATAAAATTAATAAAATTGATAAAATTAATAAAAAGTTAATAAATAATTAATGAACAACAGAAAAAGCACTGAAAAAAGAAATTCGGATATACCCTATCGAAAAGGTGTTTAAAGATTAATGGGTCAATTCTAAGCAGAATCGTAAGATTCATAACGTGTTCTCATAAAACTTGTAAGAACTTATGACTAGTATTCTAATTTTATGCGTATGTATTGTAAGACGCACGATTATTCGTAAATATCTACGATTTCTTGTAAATTTTATGGCTAGTAAGAAGCTGTCTGTAAAAATATTGTATAAAGGTATAAGCGTTTAAAAAAATTCTTACAAGTCTTACAAGAATATACGAGCATTACGATGCTGCTTAGAATTTAGGCATAAGTCTAACATTACCAGTTAACCCGAAAATGAGAAATGCCTTGGATCCTTTTTTACCAATTTCGATTATCGCTAATTGATGATTAACTCAATCATTACGATTGCCAATGTGAGAACTGAACACAGTTTACCTCAGAAAGGAAGAGAGAGAGAGAGAGAGAGAGGGGGGGGGGATAAAGTTCTAATTCATTGAATTATTGGCACTTTGCGAGATAATCCTTAATTACATAAGTAATTAATCAAAAAAAGGCCCTTAATTTTACAGTATATCGATTAGCTTACATATAAAAATGTATCGAGACACGCATGACGACTCAAGAATACTCAAGTCGAAGACTCAGATGATACAATAATTAGATCAGCGAAGAAAATTATAGGATGCGTCGTGTTTATTTGTAGACTGCTACAGACTGTGTGAGAAGGAGGCGCGCCAGTTTGATGGAATGAGTAATCAGTTTCGCATTTCCCGGTGCCGGTATGCGTTTGTCTGTGTATCGAGATCGCGAGTATTTGCGCGCCAAGCAGCCATGGAGCCGCGGAAATGTGACCGCATCCACGCGATAAGCATTCGTGCGCTGCAGAAATTCTCACGGTCAGTATGTCAGCGGTAACGTCGGCGTGGATGATCCCACTCACAGTTGACTTTCTCGACGTTCGCATAATCGTGTCTGGTAGCCTACTCGTCGACTAGCAGATTTATCGAGATTCTTTATTGTATTCTATTCGTCGAGTTATGCGAACAGCTACAATGAAGCACCATAATATTCTGATACGTAAGAACATTGGATTAGTCAGTCATTGTGAGAAGGAAGCTCGAGATTGATATTACGTAATGAAAACATGTATGGAGGATAACAATCTATAGTTAGGAGAATATTTAAAAAACAAGATCTTAAAAATAAAAAACTGTTCCTTAACCCGTCAATACTCTACTGTGCAATTACATGTAATTATTGCTTGCGTCGAAACAAAGTTTCATGTTAGAAGAATCGCAGAGAAATGTGTAATTATCGAATAAAACGAATTAAGTGTAGGCTATTATAAATCTCGCTTTTCTCGAAACAAGTTTCGCGTTGATATATTGTTCGCGTTGCGCTTGACAGGTAAAAAGAGCCGGAAAGAAAAATTGCACAGTTGCGAAAAGGATTGAGTAGAGCGTATGCGAATTTTTTTATGGAAGTGTTACGCTAAAAGGACGATCGAATTCCATTAGGCTTTATAAAATAAGCGTGTTTCAGAGATAGTTCACAGGAGCAGCACTTACCAGTGCTGTAGATATAATAAGTATCATGAATTATAGATGTTACTTTTTATCAATTAAAAAAATCGTTATTATTATAATGATACATAGATAACATATAGACAGATATAAAGAAAACATACAGAGATAATTACAGTGTAATTTTATGTAATTATTGATATATCTCGAGCAGTGTAATTGTTTTTTATATTATTGTTCTTTTATCTATGGATTATATTACACATAGTAAACGTGTTCGCTGTATCGGTTATAGCGACAATATCATAGCTATCGGGTATCATACGGGTAGCATACGGGTATCAGTCGGTCAGTCTTTAAAACAGATAAAAAATGACTTCTTTCCGTTTCATACTGTTTAGATAATCTATTGTGCCATTCATCTACAGTCACATAATCTTTACGTAACTCTATTCTACTAGTCGATGCAATCAGTAAAATGTTTTTCCTGCTTCCGTGGTATAATGAGAAAATTTATTTAAGTAGTCAATTAAGCAGTTGAAAAATATTTCTTTTTTTTTTTAGGGATGCATCGGATATCCGGAAAGTATCCGGTATCCGGTATTATCCGGCACTTTTTTTACTATCCGACCGAATAATCGGATATCATTAGTATTTGGGAATATATCCTGTTAAAATTTGATATCATTAAATTGTTGATTTTTTATTATAATAAATGTTCTAAAAATAAGTATGCATATTCATAATGCTATAATATCTTATACATTGTTGCAAAATTACATTTTTTTCTCTATAGGCTTTTTTTTAAAACATTTTCCCGGAATCCGATCGGATATCCGGAAAATGTCGGATATCCGACTCGAAGAAATTGCCTTCTCGGATATTTGACCGGATACCGATGTTACATTTTGCCCGGATATCCGATATCCGGTATCCGGAAATTTTACGATCCGGTGTATCCCTACTTTTTTTTAATTGTATAAATAGATTTGCGATAAGATACACTATGTAATAACAGTAAAAATATATAACATCACGCGAAGTTGAGTGTTAGCGGCTAGAACGATAACTTCTTTGTGTAATATTAGTGTGATTAAACATAAACAAAAATTATCTTTATGTATATAATTCACCGGAAAAAGAGTGGTTGCATTAATTGGAATTCTGATTGAATCTATTGTAATTCTAGTTGTGATAATCAGAATTCTGATTGATGTAATCAAAATCTTCTGGTTCATTCATTTTTAACTAGAATTTTTTCTTGTTACCATAATTATAGCCAATAAATTATAGTCATTACTGTTAATAATAATAATTATATGTTTAGTTTCATTAACAAATATATGTATATAGCTGGTATGAAAAAATGATTATAAATTTTAGCTTATTATAAAAATGGTTACAATTACTGTGAAATTTAGTTTTTTAGAGTGACTATATATGTATATTCGTAGATAGAACTGTACATATAGTAAACGAATAGATACGTTGATGTAAAGGAATTGCCAAATGTGAGCCGATACCAATTGTTCGTGTGTAATCCAAAATGTATATTAAAAAAAAATATGATATAGACGTTTTTCAACCCTGGTATTGGGATCTCTTCAGTATAGAATATATGTGCTTAAGATAATTTCATGATGTTAAATTAAAGTAAAAACGCTTGATCGTCAAAACATCGTTAAACTATTGTCGCTGTTTGCATGTTCAAATAGTCGTCTGTTATATTTTACTGAATATACAAACAGTTCATGTTCAAAAAATTCCAGTAGCGATAAGCCTAACGGTGGTCTATTACAAAGGTAAAAACAGAGAGAGATATTACAACGATATCCACCGTTAAGCTTATCGCTATTGGAATTTTTTGAATATGGACTGTTTGTATATTCAGTAAAATATAACAGACGACTATTTGAAGATTCAAACAACGACATCATGAAATTATCTTAAACAACACATATATTTTACACTGAAGAGGTCCCAATACCAGGGTTGAAATATCTGTATCACATTTTTTTTAATATACATTTTTGATTACACACGAACAACTGGTGTCGGCTCACATTTGGCAATTCCTTTACATCAACGTATCTATTCGTTTAATTTATTTGGAGAGTCTTTAAATTTCGTATTTTAAATTTATTGTATATATAGTTATCATTACTAACTCTAGAAGAAATTGTATGCATTTTTTGAGCAATTATATTAACTCTGTCTAACAATAAGTATCTGACGAGTAAAATTATTTAAGATCTCAATCAAGATGTAAACGCTTTGCTTGCTTTTACTGCGCACAAAAGACGCATAAAATCCGAATCCATTTACTAAACAAAAACAATAGACTACCCAGTATTTTAATTAATAATAATCTATTAATTTTAGAGTTTTAGTCAATAACTGGGCAGGTGTCTACACAAATTGCACATATTTTTATTAAGAAAATTGTTTCAGCTAAATAAAACTTTATCAAGTCCTTGTCTATTTCCTACGCAATATTATTGTTACAACTAATGAAAATACAGTATTTAATACTAGACAGTAACTGTCTGAATGTATAAGAAAATTGCACGTTTTTAACAGGATAACATTACAGCAGTAATAATCATAATGGTAACATGTAATTATAGTCATAAATATCAAAAACTTTTCTCTGTATAAGCCATCTTCGCGTGCGACAATGCAAAACGGATCCACTACTAACGTCAGGATTTCAGCATTAGATTATATAAGTCTAGGCGATTCCATGTGCATGTGACTTATGTTTTCCGTGAGATCCATGATGAGAGAAACGGTTCGCTCTCACAGCAAAGGGAACGATCTTTGATCTCGACGTGAATGGAACCGTTGATTTGTAATTCACGATTACATTTGCATTGTGTATGCGGGATAAGAACTTATTACTGAGGCATGTGACACCCGCAGATGTTGACTCAAGCATTAACCTATTATCATTCGATTAAAATTTTGTCTATAAAAGATAGTAATTTGGAAGATAAAAGTAATTCAATATGAAAAAAGCTGTTGATGTTTCTAGAAAGAATTACTTAGCTGATAATTGAAGGATCTCAATAAATCTTAATAAATCTCATTATTAAACTATAAGATAGCAATGGATAACATTAAAATTATTAAAGAACAGAGTCGTTACTTAATGTAAATAATTATGATATTGTTTGTAAAATCAGGTAGAGATAATATTTGTTTACGAAGCAGATTTATGCGTATAAGCGATGGATTAACAAAATCAAAAACAAATCTCTAAGCAAATTGTATTAAGTGATTTTATTATTAAAAGTAAATCCTGATATTGTTTGTATTATAAAATATGCGTGATGCTACGCCCGCATTTGGAGGCACGGTAGTGTTTCAGCGCTAAGATAAGTGTAGTTTTACAGAAACGTCGGGACCTACTTTTGTAATTGTTCTTTTTCAAGGATTGATTTATTAGCATTAGCCTTGAAATTATATTCGTCGATGACAAATAGCTGCGAGAGATATTAAAGGAATCAAATTGCAGATAAAATTTCACTCTTTCTTATGTCAATTAATTTTGACCTTAATTTAAGTGGACTCGATTAGTTAATGTCTTCTTCTGCATCTCTATGGGTAAAACTATATATATAGGTATTGAATAAAGAGATAATGAGAATATCTAATGTGCAATTAGTTAACCTGTATTATCGGTATAATTTCACTTCTTTCTAAGGCCAAAAGAAAATAAATCAGCTGAATTATGATTAATTTGAGGCTGTCAAGCTTGGATTTTTAAGCATGTATCGTGTAGTACCTTTAAATTTAAGATACTAATTTCGAGTTACATACTCATAAGAATTTTTCTTAATAGTGAAATATGATATACAAAGTAACGATGATATAACGATTTGATTGGCAATATCACCCTTATGAACTTAAATACTTATTTTTCTTTAGGAAATACAAGGCTTACGATTTCATGTAGATGTATTATAAGTCAGCGTTACAAATGTATCGCTCTCTCTCTAGCATTTGTTATATTTCTTGAACAAATGACAATCGAAGATCATTCAAGGTTTTTTTTTTCCTTTTATTTTTTATAGTACTTACGTTCCTTGAAAATTATATAATTTTATTTCAACGTATACCTTCAATTTATGGCGATATATGCTTAAAAGTGTAGTTTTATTAACGATCTATTCTAATTATAGTTTAATTCTTTAATTAATTATATTCTTTTGTGATTCTAGTTTATGACATTGATATTAATGTATGATAGAAGAAAATATCGTTTAATCACGATTGATATTAATGATACGAGATTTCAGTTAGATATCACGAATCTTTAAAATCCTGGAGTTGCGAAACGATAATGAATCTTCGTGATAATTTTCACTTGGTCTAATATTATCGTTCGTACACGCGATTCGATATTACGTTAGTTTTATCTTTGTTGTATCCCCGTGACGTTATCGCGAAAAGCAGCGCTTCCTGGATGACGATCGGTCTCACATTCATGGAAAAACGGTTGTGTACAGCTGTGTCATGGGTTCACGAGGTCAGCGGGTGGCCTTTCTAATCCCGGGATTTGCGCGCAGGGGTCGCGTTACCACCGAGACCTGTCCAGGTCGATCGTCGCGTGTGTGTATCGTAGGTATACCTTCTCCGGGCATATATCCAACGGCGAGATCACTGACGCATTTGTTGTCGCGTGCGGGTGTCGTCGGCGGGCGTCGTTTCTCCCCCGGGTCGGTGCAACGCGTCGGGACGTCAGACGTGGTCGCACCGTAGGAGGCCAGGAGCGCGCGGACGCAGTGTGTGGTGCCACGTGATGCGTACCGCGTGTCGCCAGGAAAAGTACGATGCCATACGATCACGGCGGCATCGTGCAGATCACTGAGGCCGACCGACCGGCCCGTTTCATGAGCGCCTCGACGCTACCGCCCGACCCGTCCCACCAGGGCCGGTTTCGCAGGGTGCTCTAATAGGCGCGATGCTCCTGATTTTCATACTATCGAGAATCGGAACACGTGAAACACTCTATGTGACAATGGTTTTGATACTCGTTGTCTTTTTACAAAACTTGAAGAAATTAATCTAGATATTTTCCTAACTCAAAATTGAGGAATCAAATTTAAAGAGAAGTTGATTTTTTTTTTAAGTTTAAAGGTAATGTTATCAAATTCTTGGCGTATATGATAGAAGCGAATATGTACTTACATATGTACAAAAACAACAGAATGTTTATTCGTTATAAATTAGTACACGTATACACGTTTTCCGCGTCGTCTCATGTGTGAATGAAAGCAGTTTAAATTCTATTAATAATAAACTATAGTAAAATTAAATAAGATAAGGATGCATTTGCAAGTGAATGCTATATGAATATGAGAATAATAAATATATTAATCTTGTGTCGGGGTGTAAATACTCGAAGTCAGACCTGTGGCTTGCCTCCTTCTGTTCATTGGTCGGTTTTTTCGCGGGTCGATTTGCCGCTGGATGTTTCTCGCGCAAACGCGCCGCGGCTTGCGAAGCACCGCGTGCAAGTGAGCGCCTTCTCGGAGATCGATCACATACAAATGAAATTGAGACTTAATTACTAATGATAACTGGTGATTCGCGGCATGTCGACCACGCCATGATGACAATCGCGAACTGTAAACGCTGTTTCTAAGATATTGCAATTAGGGGAGAGTTGCCGAATGCGTTACTACTTAACTTATTTTTTATTATATTTTCCATTTGGCATTGTTTTGTATGCAAATGAACATTAGAAATTGTAGTTCGAGGTTTTGGACGCTTATTATTACATGTTTAACTTTTCACCAATAACAAATTAATTTGTTATAAGTCTTTTTGTAATATGCTGTAAAAGGTACGATTTTGGTAACCGGTCGCCTAAATCGTACCTATAGATATTTTTTATCGTATTTCCTTTGAAAGTATTGAATTTATGAATGAAAACAATTAAAAGTATAAGATTAATAAAAGAAATCATTAACTAATACCTAAT
>NW_017257720.1:3086210-3106706 GCF_001594055.1 Mycetomoellerius zeteki | reverse complement strand
AGTGAATGTAAAATATTCTACAATAAATCTTCTTTTATAAAAATATAAAAATTTATAATAAAATTGGATAATCGCGTTGTTATCAACTACATAAGTTGATTAAAAATTAATATCAGATGTACTTGATTTCTTAAAACGTCGCTAACATTCATAAAACAAGACATAGACTATTATATTTTTCTATATTACTAATTTCTCATATATTTTATATTATTGTTACTAAATATTGCCTGTATTAATTAATAATATAAAATATTGATGAGGTACGATTTAGGCGACCAGTACGCATTTGGCAACTCTCCCCTACTTGCGTTGTAAAAAACTGACCATGAAATATTGCACCTCGATTACACGTATGCAATTAACATTTTCCCATCTTTCTCGGACGTGAGTTTAATGAATGTTAAAAATACATAATTTTATAATTTTATTAGAAATAACACGAATTATATTTTTATATTATTAATATTTCTACAATATATTTAATTTTATTTCCGGTATTTGTTTTTGTTGTTTGCATTTCAATTCGTATTGAAATATAGAAAAAAAGAAATGCGAAAATATTAAAAAATAAATATTAAAACTATAAATGAAAGAATTGTTGATATAATCTTTTTAGTCATTGGTTAGGACAATCTGTTTTTACTTTTTTGACCTGATTTCGTACGGCTGTCTTCGCCTCATCATCGCTATTGAATTGTTGTGGGCGCTTGAAATTCCTTCACCCACTTCCGGTTGGCTTTTCACTTGAAGAAATTTTTAGCGACTCCTTCAGCGGTGATGAGGTGAAAATAGCTATACCAGATTGCGTCGAAACGTCGGCAGCAGACTTCTTCGACCAAACTTCTGTTGCGATACAATATCTCAATTTGAAAGCAACGGACTGAAAAGTAGATTAGAGTATAAGATTGCAACGAAAAATAAATGAAATCGGAGAAATTTCTTTCTCGCCTGTATTTTTATGTTTATCAGCTTCTTAATGTTTATTTTTTAGATATATTAATTTGAAGAAGTATCTAATTAATTAATTCTTAATTTCGCGCTTTAAGTTGCTTTAAATATGTTGTTAAAACGAAAGGAAAACATGTGGTGTATAAGAGAAAGGGAATGTATAAAACATTGCAATTTGAATTTTATGAAAAGAAAAAAGGAAGGAAAGCAAATTTTGCAAATTATATTAGCATTTTCTTTAGTTGCCATTTGCATAATAAAATTATTCCATCACTGTTGATATTGCGTTATTATACTTTTGCAGGAACATCGCGATTAGTATTTTTGTTCGCGGGTCGATTTGCATGGATAATGTCGATGTAAGCATTGCATTCAAGGTCGATTCGCGTATGCAATATCCGCCAACTTGGCAACTGTGTTATCTGTGCGTGACCTGATTTCTTTTGGGAAAAATATATTCGTAATTTTTTTTTATCTGTAATTATTGTTTATATGATAATAATATCTGAAATATAACAAAGTAATATGGAAATTATCAAGATAGTTGAAAAGTATTAAGATTTTAATATGATAGAACCGTATATATGTCAAGATTTTAAATCCATATATTATATATTCTACAGGAAGCGCAAATCGAGCAGACAAAGAAGTAAGATTAAGTTGAATTGTTTGAATGGCGGAAGTTGAGACGATTTATTTTCTTTCTGTAAGTCCAATGGTAGTTTGTCTTCGATTATTCTCGCATTGATATCTCAATCTGTTCGAACAATGAATCTGTCAGTTTGAATACGACGTATTACTTTTAGCATTCTTTTTCAACATGATTGATATTCAAACCGAGGGTTGATATTCAAACATAATTAATTAAAATGCAAGCTGTTTGTCGCTTCGATTAGCTCACATCGATCTGCATTCATGCTATATTCAATATGCATACATCACATACGTTACGTAACATCAGGGGTTTTCACGCATTAATGAATGCATATAAGTATCCATTACACATACACAAGTCATGCATCAACATTATGTATCATTATTAAATAAGGCAAAATCTATCATATGGCACAACAATGAATTTTGATTAAGAAATTTTGCTGATTTAGTTTCTTTTTATTCTTAAATGCTTACATGGAATGAACGATTTTGTTGAAATATTTAAAATTCACTTCTATAATACATACAGATCTGAAAATTATTTTATTGAACCATTAAAATAATTATATGGAAATTGCAAGCATGATGAGCAATACTGCAATAAATTTTAACATTTTAACAATAAGTTTTAGCGTCCTACCTAATTACTTTATCCAACAAAATTATTTTTAGATCTGTATATCCAGCTAAATTTTTAAATATCTCAGCAAAATAACCTTTTTTGTGTAGTTCCGCGAACATCTAATTCATGACACACCTTTCTTATTTTTCACGTCAATATTTACATATCCCGTAGAAAGCGCGAGATATCTCCTTCCCAAGAATAATTTCACCCAACAGATTATGACATTATATCACGCGATGCAACCACAATTTATTACCATAGATGAATAATTTAATTACATATAGAGGATAAAAAAATTTCTGAGAATTAAAATCGAATATTCTAAAATAAATTTTTTTATTGTTGTTTATATTTTATGTGTTTTGTATTCTATAACGGGATGATAATTTAAAAATTTATGTAGACACTTATCAACATTAAATTTTCTACAAATTGTACTTTATAATTTTTATTTATATTATTAGATTTTAGATTGTCATTAAAAACTAATTCTGTAAAAATAATAAATATTTTTACAATAAGATTCTTATTGTTTAATAAATATTTTTTTAATTATAATTTACTCGCTGAAAACTTGAATCAGCAACAAGATATTTTATTAATATACACATGATTAACTGAAAACTGTACGTTGAGAAAAAGGAACTCTTAGACGTGATAGTCAATAGTGTCAAACGCGGTTATGTAAATTTTCTTTGCAGCACGCTGCTCAACCCCAGATATTATCCATACGTATTATCCACATCGGACGAGGAGATTTTCGGCGATTCGATGTTCTGGAAATTGAAAGAAGGATATTTTTTCCATTCGGAAAAAATTAACTCGATCCATCCCGGAGCCGTTGTGGCGACAGTAGTGCTCGATCTACCGACGTTCGATCAGGAACCTGTCATCAAGTGCTGGGGTATAATCTCATACGAGATCGATGAGACACAATTCCAAATCCCTCTGCCGACCATTGAGCTCTCTATCGACGAAACGATCAATAGTTCATGTATAAGATTTTTAAATGAAAGCGAACGTAGTGCGATATTAGCCTTGAAAAGCACATCTACCATAGAGAAGATCTTTAATATTCAGACAGACGATCGAGACAATCAAGATGATCGAAATGGGTTCGGCAATAAATTCTTTCGTTTCTTAACCGCGAGAACCTTTACAAAAGTTTGGGACAATATTTTCTTGGTGAAAGAACACGGCTGTCTGATGTATTGTTTGGTTGAGATACAATCGATCGATGTCAACAAAGCGAATATCAGGATCTTTGCCAGGTAATGGATCGCTGACGAGCGGATCTGCGCTCTCTTTGGCCGATTTGCGAAAAAACGTGTCGCGATAATGGAAGATAAATTTATATTATCAACGATATGATTGCAGATCTGTCAATCAGCTGAACGTAATATTTCATCTTCTACAAAATGAATTTCCGGATGTATCTGTTGCGGAGGAGACGGATGATTGCGTTGAGGCTGCGAAAGCTTTGATACACGAGTTAGAGATGATTCGCGATAAAAAAAGCATCCTCGAGATACAAGAAGCGAAAGTGATAACAGACTTGCTTATTCCTTAAGTTCTATTTAGCATTGTATATAAAAGATATTCTTAGATAATGTACAATGTAATATAATTATGTTGATATAAGAATATCATGTAAAAAATATACCATAATATGCCAAATCTTGTTGACAGCAATTATTGCAGCAATATATTATGCAAAAAATTCACTAATTGATAAAAAAGCAATATAAAGTTTCTGTTACTTTGTCTAATTTTTTTCATGTAGCATTTTTATAATATTGATATGATATAATTATTGAATTAAAATTGATATCAAGGCAATTGTTATTGTATATCTTACTTTCTCATGAAATTTATATAAATCCATAATTTTTAAATTTTTTATTATGAAATTATGAAATTTTTATTATGAAATATATATTACCACACACGCACGCACGCACGCACGCACGCACGCACGCACGCACGCACGCACACATACACACACACACATTGCATGTATGCACCTTAAATGATAATAATAATAGCTTTATTAAAGTAAAAGAATTTACAGGTACACACGAAGAGAAAAACATTCATACTGGAAATGAGAGGCGTTAAAAACGCTATAAATTTTTGAAATAATTTATTTTGTTAAACTATATAAAGCACATATTCGTAACATATATACTGTAGTGAGAGTGGATAGTGAGTGATCGGAGTGACAGAGTGAGTGAGCGAGTCAGTGAGTGAGTCAATATGGGTCAGTAGATTTCGCTGAGCACTTTTCGATAAAAAATATCATCGCTACGACCAGTGTGCATTTAACGTCATTAACAATTACATACGATATAATTTTCTCTTCGATACATATGTATACAGTCGTTTCATTACAGGTACCTATCACTTTGTTGTATGTATATGTCCGCTATGTCTCGGCCGCGTCCTATGTATATCTCGACTGATTTACGCGTCGCAATAGTATGTATAATACTCCTACGTATTTAAGGTACCTACATTATAAAATCGATAAACGCCTTCGCTGTTGATTAAGATTGAATGTAAAGGGGCACAGCAGCGGTAAGACGTGAGAATTCTGTTCGGAAAATACCGGCTATCGCGCTTCGCACTTCTTAGGTTGAGCCTGTAATGAAATATTGTGGAGTGTGTGCCCATCGGTAGGAATTTAAATCTTCTTTCTTTTTTTTAAATTATTTTCGAGATGTATCGATACGATATTTTAGCGGAGCGGTTGACGCCAATTCCATCGATCTGACGCGACGTTGATATACAGGGTGTCCCGAAAAATTGGCAAATCAAAATACCATATCAAGAGAATTCTCGAAAAAAAGTTATTCGCCATAAAATTCTCGATAAAAACTTATTTGCCATTTTTCATTCCAAGCAGCAATTTTTGAACAATAGTTTTCATTCCGAGTTTTTGAGATGTAAACAACCACGGTTTTATTATCTTGCGCCTTATGTACTTTTGTACATTACGCGATTCATGTATTATACATTAACTAGTTTGAGGATTAGCGCTATAAGGCGAATGTCATGGCGCATACTTTTGTATCATTTTTGTCAATAAAACAAAAACTCTTTGAATATGGTATTTTGATTCGCAAATTTCGGGACACCTTGTATATTTGCGTTAATTAATCGAGATTGCTTTAAAGCCTATCGGTCGTTTATTTTTTGTTTGTACATATACGATCGTTCAATTCTTTCTTTAAGCGACTGTAATAAAGTTTTTTTTTTATTATATTACCTCTTTTGTTTTTAATCCATCGTCAACAGGATCGGATCGTTCGCACGTGGAGAAAAATCTCGCCCGAGACGAGAGGTTGGTATTATTACTTTACATCATCAATCAACGATCATTCGTCACGACACTTGTTAACAGCGAGTTAATTAATCTTGTTTGTGTGTCTGGAATTGAAAGCTTTCTCCCTTGCAAATTCCGCCGGCGTCTGCGTTTATTGCAATGCACGACATCACTCGTCTTTTATATTCTTCATCACATACATTCTCTTTCTCTCTCTCTCTCTTTCTCTCTTGCTTTCGCTATCTTTCTCTCTTTCATGTATTGTCCGCTTGGCTTATTTACATACTACATTGGGCTTCAACTGTACACGCGGATATGTACCCATTTATGTATATTCAATGTATTCAATTCCCATTCGTTCTCGTTTCTCGTGAGCGTAATTTACAATAAACTAGTTTTGACATTTTCATTCTTGTCATCGTCGCCGTTGTCGTCATCGCCGTCGTCATCGTCACTGTAGTTGTCCTCGTTTGAATATCGCATAATTCACTAATACACACGCAGTATTCGACACTCTCGTTTCCGAAGCTTTAAATCATACGCATAGCAATCTCGGTTTTATAAAGATCGCGAACATTTAACCAATCGCTGAGTCCTATCTGGAGCGACTTCGGCTCGTTCTTGATAGGACTATAATGCTTGAGCTTCGTAATCTAAAGACCATGGATTCGATTATTAAGACATAATTTTTACCTAACTTGATTTATTATTTGCTATCACATAAGGAACTGATTTAGTTTGAAGTAGATTTTAGAGTAGAAATATTCGAGATGAAAATTAAATAAATTCATAAAAAACATTTCAACATAATACATTTTACGTAGAACTATCTCAAAGATAGGAAAGATCTTAAAAGGCTAATAATTTCTGTATGATTCTATTCTTTTATATGATATTACATTTTATTATTTTTAACTCGATTTTGATAAAATTTCTCGGGTTTTTAAACATGTGAATGCATGGTCCTCAGCAAACGATGCTGTTAAAATTCGAATGAAAGAAGACAAATTCGAATGCATTAATGAAACATTTCTCAATGCGCAGAAAAGCGATCCGTAATTTAACATACTATTAGTTTGCCAAGAAAATTCTGCTATTTCGAGAACAATGCAATTAAATTCAGATTTAAACAATTTTGTAAAAGAATTCTTGATATAACATAACGTAAATCTAATGTCTTCAATGGAAGACGATATCTGCCTCTTTTTTTTCATTTTAGCAAAAATCTTAAATTTGATGTGCAATGTGTGCTTTGAAATGTAACAGCAGTAGTATTGTAATTATATGTACAATTTTAATGGTATGTATAACTAAGCTTAAAATGGAAAAGATCCTGGAACCGACATTATCATATTTTTCATGATATTCCGCAATGCAATCAATATCGACGTCTTTGTGGTGATAATCGCTGTTATGACAAAGATCGTATTATATGCGTATATCAGTATATCATTGATTGCGAGCTTTGTGACGTAATTATCTCCTTTTCTGTGACGAATTTGATAATAAATACGAAGAAATAAAATGTGCGCGAAGATATTCTGAATTAATTGTTTCATATGAAATGCTGCATACTTGTCACCAAATTTTTAATGAAAATACTTAGATGCGTCTTCTTTATACCTTAAAAACACTTTTATAATTCAAAGTCGAGACACATGATTATACATATAATTTGTATTTTAATGAATAAGAAAACAGATGTGTGAAAATATAATATAATTTAAAAAATTAAAATATTTGTAATTTGTTTTATTGGGCATGTTAAATTCAAGTATATATATCTAGATTTTAGAGTATTTATTAATATTCTAATTTCAAATGTATTTTTTTAGTTGCTTAAGTATTGAATAAAATTAGAAAAAATAGTTGAAGACAATTTCACATTAATCTTTCAGTGTATTAGTCATGTATTATTTATCTCGCGCACTTTTGTTGTACTACAGAAAATAAAGATTCTTCTATATTTTCACTACTCCTTGTAGAAAAACTACGCACAAAATTGTAATACAGTATAATACAGCCACATTTACATGAGTCATAGGATGGAGGAGAAATCAGTTTTTTGAACAGGCAATACTATAATTGCACCAAAGTATTTATTCTTAGAATAAATAGCAGCGAAGGCACTAAATTATATTAATATCTGTTCATTAATGATTATTACGAAAGTAAAGTTAACATTTTATCAACATATAAGTGCCGTCTAGAAATAAGAACAATCCCAGAAACTCTATTGTTTAAATTTTTACAAATATATGAGCGTCATATTTTGCGGTACGCAAGGAAAGTGTTATGTAGATCTTTTTAATTACATTTCATCTGATGCATTTCTTTCGCATTTACTTCCTATTAAGCAGTAACATAAACTCTTTGCAAAATGTCGCAATGCCGATTTGGCGGACTAACGCTGCAATAACGAATATATTTTACGCTGATTGAAATCCTAATTATGACACTCGCCGCAATAACTCATCGCAATCGAGAAAAATTAGAGTAAATGTATTTGCAGACGTTTATGTTAAGTCGCGTCGTAATGCGTGTGGAAATCTATTGACGAAATATACAAACGTTTGCCTTATTTTCGCCGACTTCAGCATAGAGACGTCGTTACTTTTTCCCCACTACGTGATTAACCTTAATACTTGTTTCTCTTTGAAATTATTCTCTCCGCTACTTATACGATTTATCGCGATTGACTTCACTGGTAGAACGCGTGTCGCTTTGTAATATTTTATTTGCAATTCATTCTATATATATGTACACGTCTGTCCGCGCGTCCGTATACATCGGTAACACGTTCGTTTTATGCGGTATTTGATAGCGGCAATCGGAAAATAATCTCCAGTGAGAAATACTTCGACACAACTCTAGCAGTCAGAGATAAGAAATACAGTCATCGCAGTCGTGTGTGTTTTACATAGTTACTATTTATAGTAGTTTCATAAAGCTTCGTTAAGCATATAGGGACGTATTGCAGTGTACACGTGCGCGCGGACATATTTAACATAGATTACATTATCAGTGATTAAATAATAGCATAGAAAATAATTGTTTTCCTCGCCACGAAGCTAGAGTCTTTCAACTATTTTGCCATTGACCTTTGATACTTGATATTGTTTTTTTACTCTCATTTTCTTATACATAGTTTAGTTCTTCAACTAGTTAGTCGCTAGTGTGATACTGTATGAAATCTCGGAGTATGCATGTACGTGTGTATATGTGTTTGGTTGTGTATGCTGCACGTATTTATACATTCGCGCTCGTCATGCTTCGTCGCTATTCGAACGATTATGTATGCGGATGCACGTATAATTTCGTCAGCAGGCAGGACACAGTATGTGACGATATGCACTAAAAAAAGACATTCTTTTTTCGGATAAAAAGCAAGAACGCTTTTGAATAAGTGTCATAAAATATATTGCTACAGAATGTATGATATCTTAAGTAGTATGTTATTATTTATAATTTGATTTATTTTTTTAAGTGGCCGAGTTTCTCTCTTTGAACGATGAGAGTAATACCGAAATGAATCGATAATACCGAAACACGAAGATTGTGTTGTCAGAATTTGAATTTTATATTTGAATATTTAGGAAATCGCTTTAATTGATTTGGCTTAGTATCTGCTTAATACCACATGCCTGATAAAAATTCATGTAATTACGATCGTGATATTGATAACTGAATTAAACGAGAAAAATTATCTCGTATATTTATATATTCGTATCAAGCATAATGCCAATAGATAAGAATATAATTTAAAATACTGATTACTTTGATTGAATTAATTGAAAATTACGAAAAATAACTTTGCGTTGCAATTAAAACAATTAGTAACTGTTCGTAATCTTTTCATGGTTTTTCAAAATTATTATTTCGCTATTACGATAAAGAAAAATTCGCGTGCAGAATCAATTAGATTTCTTTGAATTTTCTTTTACATTAAGAATTTCCGTCCTGTTTTCTTTAATATCCGCGGCTCCTCTTTTTCCGTATGGCACATGTATCAAGGCGTGACATTTAAAACTAAAATATTAGAAAAAGAAATAGTTCATAGTGTTTTCATGTTGATTCTCTCTACAAGATAAGTTATGGAGTTTAAAAACAGATAAATAAAATTTTGTTTTCCTACGTGAAACGTATGACGTAGAAACTAAATGGACGGGCGAAGTTGAGTATTGCTATCGATGGTATGTACATGATTAATGATCGTTCTTTCACTCACTAGAAGTAATTCAATCTTAATATAATACATTTAATTATATATACTCTCACCTTCATCCCTTACTTGTATTTTCACGCGCTTCTGAGAAGTCTCGCATACACTGTTTTAGAGTGATTGTTCAACTTCCATCGGTTATTTGTTAACATGATTACACGTATAATATCTATCGCGACCGATCGCGATCACGGTATATCTTATGCGTGCATGCGGTGAATGTAGGTACTCTTTATTATTATGTTTTTCTTTGATGTGCACTGGCTTTTGACTCATTTGCCTATTATGTGTGTGTATGACTTTGTGTACACCGTATGTATGTATGCTTGTGTCTGTGTATACCGTGTGTCATGCGTATGACATGTTTACTTATTATATTATACCTTCTCCACCACGGTATCTCAATTATACAGTAACATTTTGCTAAGGCATTCGTTATGGCAAGTATATTTTAAAGGTGCCGTGTCTAAATACGCTCGTGAAATACTTCTCGTACACTTTATAAAAGTATAGTCGGCCGGTTAACTCCCTAAATATATATAATATAGCCAGGCTAGGATCGAATCGGTTTTTTAAAAAGAAACAACGGCCCCGTTAGAAAAGAAGTGTGACCTCGATTCGAATTTATATATATTTATATATGTATATATAGGTATGCGGCTTGCACATTCGCGGCCCGCGCTAATTTTTCCCTAATCGCATGCAGTTCCTCCATCTAGATTTGTACGCCTAATTATTCCGTTAGTAAAATATATCGAATTGCAAATTGCTACGTAAATCGCAAAACGAGAAGAAGTTAGATCTCGAAAAGCACGAGTGTGTGTTCCTTCGGCCAGAACGCGTACGGCTACTAACTTCCACTCGGTATAAAGAGTGACGCCTAACGAGGTGCAACTGCATCTCCGAGATGTCGTACGACAGCTTGAGATATTCGTACATACCAAGCGTTATTAGCTGAAGGTCCGATTGATTTTCTCGTTCGAATTAATGAATGTTTGCTATTAATTATTGCTTACTCACAGCATGAGTTGACTTTAATGAAATACGCACAGCAGCGTAGAACGGCGTAGAATCGGCATATTCATTTATTATTATTACTTTGTATTCTTATGATACATGTCAGATTTTTTGCGAGTAATGGCGTAGCCATTAATGAAAGTAATTAGCTCGCTCTTGCGATTAGAATTATTAAAATTTGAATATAAATTTCTACATAAATTTGGATAAAACTGTAATAAATTTATTTATCCTGCACGTATTCTCAACGAAAGAGTCTAACTATTGGATTCTTTTTTAATATTAATATCCTCAAATAATCAGAGACAAAAGTACTGTTTTATAAGCTACACCATTAGTATCGCGAAAGATGCCGACACTGTACTTATAAAGAATCGCAGCATTCTTACTCTGCCATGTATTTCATCCAAATTTTACTATTTCTGCAGCTAAATCTTCGAAAAATTTTATTTTACGAAACAAGTAAATCTTCAGATCGCTAAAGAAACGGAAGCGAAGTCGCGTAGAAAAATCGAAGCACATTTCATTGAAATATCTCTTTCCTCTCATTCATCTAATCGCTTTGTTCAATCAAGCAAACTTTCACTATAACTGATAATGGTTCCCGCTGTAGTCTGCTTTCTTTCGCACGCTCGAAAAAAACGATCGTAATTACAAACGCAATAACGTGTAATAGAAAAAACGTTGGTAGATTCATATCAGCGCCGCAACAGCGTACATACATATTCATACCATAAGCACGACGTCGAATTCCCGCTCATGGTGTGAACCCTGTAGAAAACTCTTTCGTAGAAAATTGACGCTAGGGTAATGTTTTCTTCATTTTATTTTTTTTTTTACAAGGCGTACTACACGCAGGTTTCCCAGCTAGCTGCCCTAGCTGTCACACGGTGTCACGATATTTTAAGAGATCCAAAAAGCACGAAAATTAAAAACTTCTTAATATGAAATTCTAATTAGCAGCAGATATTATCGAAACAGATATGATATAAATTCGATGAGATAGTCGTTTAATGCGGCTTCTGATAAGGGATTATCTGCTGCTCTTTCGATCGCGGCGTTCTATGGCTTTTTTTTTTTAAAAAAAGAAAGAAAAAACTGTGACCTGTGATAGCACCATTGCATTCAAGAAACTGTTAAGATCTACGTGATTACACACTTCTATTTAATATTATACAAGAATTATACCGCACGCGCGTGTGAGCTCTGATGTGTGCATATTTCGTTGTTTCAATCACATTTGATTTTCGAACAGTTCTAGAAAAACGGATAATGGTAGCGGATCTTCAAATGATACGTTCGTATCATTAAACATCGTTAAAATAATTTCAAACGGTATTCAATCGGAATAATTTTGTATATTGTAGATGTGTTTAATAGTGTGCAACACTATGGAATAACAATAAAATACGTTTTTATTGCAAATCGTTCTGGGAGTACCGTGTCACCGTGCGAAAACTATTGAGAAACACTTAACAGCGGATCATCTAATAGCATTTTATTTAGCTTTGGACAGTCGCATGTTTCTTTGTCGATCGTTCTTACAGCTTTTGATCCTTGAAACCGGAAACGGAAATAGTAAGTCTACTTCGAAGGGAAGATAATTTTAAACAGTCGTTCTCATTTAGCATGATATTTACGAATGAGATTACCGATGAATATTCGAGAGATGTACAATACGTGGAAATTTTGTCCAAGTCTTAAATCTGCTTTAAGTGAATTGCGTGATCGAATATTCTAAAAACAAAACCGATAAATGCTATACCAGTCAAGCGTTTTTGCTGAGCGCACTGTAAAAACAATTCTCGCATCCAGCGAATACTTTCGCGACATCTTTCAACAGAACGATTGATATGTGAGATTTGAAACACCCGTTTACGATTTCGTTTTTTTCTTCGCAGCATCCCATTCTGCATGTTCTATATAGATCGCGATTAAATTGACGTACTTTAATCAACCTCGGACGACAATTGTATCTAATGCTCTTGTAATCCAGTGCACGCTATCCGGTTAATTTCTTGCAACGAATGTAGACCCGCGTTTCTCGTTTTTTTTTTAAATCTCGGGTTTTCTACTCAATTCATTGCCGGTACAGACATTATATGCGTCCATTTCCGATTTCCGGATCTATTTCCCCTCCCTCTTACCCTCCCCCCTCTGGTCTGATCCAATATATATTCCGCTGTTCATGCGCGACTTGACTCTCGATACAAAAACTATTCACCTCTTTTTTGTTTTTATTTAATAAGTGTCTCACTCTTGTCTGTTTATGGAGTAAGGTTCACACGCCTCAAATAGTCACACGATTTCTCTGTTTAATCCTAAAGAATTATTCTCCCCCGTCTTCTTTTTTGTAGTGCGCTATAGAGATGTGTATCTCCTTACGTACATATTACGTACGGTATTATGTACACGTAACATTTCGTATATGTATGCGAATAGAGTACTAACACAGCACTTCCTTGCTGCAGTTTCTTTTTCTTTTTTTATCGTTTTGTCGACATAAGTAGACAGTGGCTAAATAGTACCTATCAGTTAGCAGTGGTAGTAAGAGTACAGCTTCCTCTCTTTCTTTTGTATACAATCACTTCGTTCTTTCCCTCGCACTCGTCTCGGAGCACAGTAACAATGTTATATATATTTATTTATTTATAATATTTATATATTAATGCGTACTCTCTTAGGCCCGAACCGGCAGATTAATCCTAGACCGTTCGTACAGATTAAACTATAAAAACGTCGACATGCGGTCTACGACTACTCTACCATTGGAATGTTTTGACCTCTCGTACGCATTCTCTCTCCTTATACTCTCGTGGCTATTATATATTATTTATATTTATATATATATATATATTGAGGATGAGACGTGTGTTGAAGATGTATAAATAATGACAAAAAACTATGTCTCTCTTACATGAAAAATAGGTACTTTTTCTTTTTCATTTTCTCTCTCTCGTTCTCTCTCCCTCTCGCACGCGTGTGTAAGTGTTCATGTTTACATATGTATATGTATGAAACGCGCGTCTAAATTCTTATGTGAAGATATATGTACATTGATGTATTCGCGATAACGTGTATACGCGTCAACTAGAAAAAACGATCGGCTCTCTCTCACTCCTTTTCAATCGTGCACCCGCTAATGGAGTCTCGTCACGATACAAGTAAAAATAACATTCGGGCGTTATTTTTAATAGAGGATGATCGATTTACTTCTCACGCGGAAGGGAGCATCGCAATCTCGAATTTGAGAGAAAATAAAGGCGAATAGCTGCGTTCGATCGCTTACTAATGTCGAAAGGACGTCCCTTTAATCCTAAAGAGCACAGCGCGATTTAATATATTCTACTTAAAAGAAGTGTGTTAACTTCATTAATTTTATATGTAAAGTGCTGAAAGAAAATAGTCTCCTTTTTAATGAATTTCATAAAAATATGTGTTGTTTGCTTTGTTGTAATTTTATAGAAATTTAGGAACGTTATGTTCTAACGTGATGCTACAAATATACTTGTGCTCTTTGGGATTAAGAAGTAAGGAGCATGGATTAGGATTTATAGTTGTGTAAACTAAATAGTACTATAATTATCTTTTAAAAACTTCTTTAGCCGAATGCTAAGAGGTATTTGAAATGAAATATTCTGTTTGATTTCGGTTAGCGTCTATAAAATACGCAAAGCGAGATCGATCGGTATGGTTCAATTGGCCTCGAAGATATTGGTATTTATAAAACGTTATTTAAAACGGAATACAATAGATCAAGCTCCGGGAGAATTATGATGTATAAACTGCTTGTAAGTATCGGTTTAGTTGGTGTCAAACCATTTCGCACGTAGAGCTGAACATTATAGGGTTACCTTGCAACACGATATTTAACCACTATGCATAATACTTCATATATGTGTATAACTGTATCATTTTTTTGGTAATTTATTTAGTCGCCTAATTATGCGGTAGTGGTGTAGTAATCATTGCAAGTAATAATCGTAACAATAATAATAATTTATTACATAGTATTTATAGCTTTTTTTATAGTACATCGCGTATTTTCTTGTTTTCATTTCATAAAAAGATACTTTACTCGCATTACGCTTATAATCCATTCATTGACATGTAACCACAGCGGCCCGAAGGACTCTCAACAAGTAAACACAGCCTTCAGGCCCTCGGTAAGATTTGTAGAACCGGTTAATTCTTATAATCGCATTTCAAACTCTCTCTTTTTCTGGATTCGTCCGCGGATTCTTAAACGCGCGACCGTAATTTCTTTCTTACCGATCATATTTCTGTACCAGGACGGTCTGTCGAATGTATCCGACATTGAGTCGCAACATGTAATCATCACTCGCTTTAGTGTCATTATAATATAAAATGAACTGAAACGTAGCAAAATAAAGGAGGATCTATTAAACAAGCGAAGTCATGGAACGCAAACTTATTTCGCGTCTGAAATCAGAAAAAGAGCCTTCACCGATAAGATATTTTTAACTCATCTTACGTGAACCTTTTCCCCTTTGTTCTTGTATTTCTTTCCCTGCACAGAGTATTACGTTTTTCACTTATTTACGCGGCTCTAATGCAGTACGAAGCTAAGGATAAATCGCGTTAACTTAATCGGAGTACTCTGGTCTTACGACGATTTCTCTATGTTAGTTGTTGCTTTAAAAAAAAAGAGCAATCTAATTCTTCACGTAGATTATATTGGTTTTTTCTTCTTTCCTAAAGTGCGAAACGTCAACTTGCAAAATCACAGAGAATTACGCATCGTTACACTGTTACTTAGGATTATACCTAATTTTTTTTCCCCCAGGATGTGGGCTACATATTCTCTATAAACTTCTAGGCCTGCTCTTCGTCGTCTTTGAGATCTTCATTCTTCGCTGCGTCCATCTTTAATATTGCATCTGATGCGACGCGGCGATTGTTCTCAATGAAGAGACACGGCGTAAAACGTGGCTCCATGTTCTCCAACTGAGATACAGATGTTTCTTCTTTTTTCTTCCTTGTGCTCGTAAAAGATTAAAATTTCGCGATTGTTTGGAGTTGCTTCATCATTTTCTAAATAAAAGCAGTTGAATCAAGTTTGAAAGATAAAGGGGCCTAAAATGTAAAAGTTTTTCCTTTATTCTTCAAACCGTACCTTTCCATTACGGAATTATTTTGCGATATATGTTTCATGAAGATTTTATATATCATTAATAGTATTTATACGTTATTGTACTATTTTATTTGTTCGCGGAAATCCGTATCATAGTTGGAGTATAGGATTCGATTTCGGTGGTTTTGCGGTCCTGGACGAAAATGCCGTCAGATTAATATAAGAAGGCGCTATAAATCGATTGCTAAAGGACTACTGGCATGGCCGATATCTACGTATAGACCGCTGCTATAGGATCGCCCTAGCACCGGGCACAAAACCACCATAGTTATCCTATCGATGAGATAAGTTCTATCATTCTTCCAACATGGAGCCGTTAGTATCTCTGCATATGCTAGTAAAACGAGTGTCGTCATTGATACGAATCTTTGTGGAAAGTGTCGCTCTTGTGAAAGATCCTCCGTCCTTCCCTCGTAAGTTCTTGGCTCGCGAAATTGTTCTCAGACTTTGGTCTGGGCAGGAGGCAAGCCGGTAGCGTTCTGAGCTCCATACTATGTACCTGAAATGACAAATTTTATAAAGATGATACGCATATGTATCTATTTATTTCTATAAAGATACGAGAAATTGCAGAACTTAATTTTATTTATAACTATTCGTTCGGATTAAAAATAAGTTGCAATTGGTAAGATTAAGGATTAAAATATGTCGAGAATAATAATGTATTTCTTCTTTTGGTTGAGAGAAGAAATGCCATAAAAAGGGCATATATTCATAGCTTAATTATAAATTTTACGAATGCCATTTATTCGTGTACTTACTGATTCTTCACTGGCGCTGGCATGCGCGGCCTGCTCCGCGAGCGCATTTACTACGGCGTTTATCGTTTTTGATTCGCTGCCAAGATCTTCCTCGCGATGAGCCACCAGGTTAGGATTCTTCCCGATTTTGTTTAACCTACAAGGAGAGTATGATTAAGCGTAGGGAATGTCGCACAGGGCATAACCAACTACTATTCACACCAAATTCTAAACCACTTAGCAGCACAGTGATTCGTCCCTTTCGTGGCACTTTATTTACACCCGCCGCTTATCTGTACTCAACAGCCATTATTATTTGTTTCGATGCTACTTGCACTGCTAAAGGTAGTCGAATGAAGTAAACTGATAAAAAAAATTACTTATTTTTGTCACACTGATCACGGAATTTTGAATAATACGCGAATATATGAAACAAATAATAAAATAATAAACGATTTATTAAGACCGTATATGTGAATACATAACAAGTAAGAGTATAAAGCCTGTAACGGTTGAAGCTGGATCTTAGATGCTTAAATCATTTTCACGTGAATTTATATACCACATAAGTAATCTTTTGAAACTGCGCGCCGAATTAATTATTTTAAATGACTACATATGTGGTAGGTATATAAATTCACATGAAAATTATTTAAGCTTCTAAGACCTAGCTTCGACCCAATAGGCTTTAGACTCTTATTTGTTGTGTAAATAATAAAATAGTGATTTCGACAATCAATTTTTATTCAAGAAATTTTGATAGCTATTTTGTTTTATTTTTAGTTATTAATAAAATATTTACAAACTATACAAATACAATTGCTATTAAAAATATTTTTAACAGCAATTGTGTTCTTATTAGCTTGTAAATATTTTAGCGGAAATTTCGTAACATTGAGAAAATAATTTATAAATTTATAATACAATTCTTCGTATAATCAAGTCTGCATACAATTGGTTCGTGTGTGGACGTGTGACAAAAATGATATTTCAAATAATTTATGAAATATGTTATGCCAAATTATAAATAGAACATTATCATGTAATGAATGTGTCGAGAGTGTAAAACTTTTGTCACGATGTTGAGCTACAATTGTTATTTATTCACTCAGGTAATATCCGATTTCATGAAATATGCACCACTATATCGGACATTTTCCCTTTCATGCATGTGAATATAAAACGAATTCCGATTATTCGAAATATCGTTGCATTAAAGATATTTCGAACGGATTTAACCCTCTCAACTCATTATAAGTATCAGCTGAATTCCGTAAAACGCATGATGCGCATGATATGTAATTTTATCCTTGTTTAACATTTGATGAACAACAAGAATAAAATGATACATCATGCACATCATGCGCTTTACAGAACGCAGCCGTCATAAGTTAGTGCGCTTTCATCATAAATTTGTCTCAAATTCTTCCCAACTCTCCAACTATCTCGCTTAAAATTTGTAAGAAGGTCAATGAGCAACAATACATTGCTTTTAATTTTTCTTCGATAAATATTTCATTGACGTATGTGTGTGTATATGTGTGTAAAACAAGCGTCGAGTTCTAACAAACACATACGAAAATCGGTATGTTAAGGCGAGAGCGACATGATTTCCACAGGCAGCAAATGACTGATCTCCGTTTTGTCGGATAGTACGAAATGCTCAAATAAAGTAGATGGGAGTGGGAGTGATGATTGACATCTATTAGCACACCAACTCGATAGAACAAACCTAACCAAAGCTTATACCTCTCGGCGGCAACACTCTCCATCGTTCTGCGCATTAGGGGATACTGGTCCAGTACGGCGTTGAAATGGTCCACCGAGAGGCTGAAGAGATTGCAGTAGGTCTCCGCTCGGACCGACGCCACCCTTCTCGCGTTTGTCAATAGACAGATTTCGCCGAAGTAAGACCCATCCGATAACGAGGTCGCTACTTCACCGTTTGCCATCACGATATCGACTATGCCTTCTTGTATGAAGTACATTTTCGAACCGATTGTACCCTCCTTAATGATGATATCACCTGCAAGTACGTTACACGCTTGAATATCACGCACGATTCCTGAGCGACACACGAGAAGATTCCTCCTCGTGTTACCCCCAGATGTTTTATTTAGCAAGTGGGAAACGCATTTATGACACTTGATACCTGGCTGGAAGACTTCGTATCTGAGTTTCGTCACGACATCTGAGACGAAATTCGAATCGGCGTTGGCGAAAAAGGGCACGGACGCCACCAGCGATCTGCAGTTGTAGTTTATCACATCCTAAAATGAGGCACAATCTCAGTAGACACATATGCGTTTTCTTTAATCTAAATATGGTAAATCTTTTCGACGCCTTCTAAAAAATCGATACTATGTTGAACATTAATATTATCAATTGGAAGGAATAAAAGATTTCTTGGATTTTCTATCTGCAATTACGCTTTCCCTGAAATATTTTCTCGATTCATAATATTTTCTAGAAATAGATTTTTTCTAGAGGCCGATACTATGTTGAATATTAATAAATTCAATCACATTGTTTGAATTCTCAAAAAAATTTGCCTATAAAATAAGATAAATATATTCACGCGTTGAAAAGAGAGAAAACGAAGATTCTGAATGCAAAAAGGGCAAGCAACGCGAATAGTTTAATATCATTAATTAGAAAGAATGAAAGATTTTTTTGGATTTTCAATTTCACAATTATCAAAATATTATACATATATCATTTTTAATCTGATCTTTCAGTCTCCATCAAATAAAATATTTTATATGAATCCTATCGTACTTCTCTCAATTTTTCCGACAGCTCCCCAAGGATCAGTTCCTCATCGAAGAACTTTCCTTGATACCGATGTTCGAAGTACTCCGTGATCCTCTGCCTCATTTCTCTCGGTAGTTTTCGATAGGCCATATATTCCTCTACTTGTTTCACCTGCGAACAAGTCAGACGGGAATTAAATTCTAGCAAACTCCGAGCGAGTTACTCTCGTACGTGTTGGTGTTGTTATAGCTGTGTTATCTACCTTCTCGCGGTATTGTCTTCTCGAGGAATCGAGAGATTGAATGAGATTCGTCGCGTGTCCGAGGAAAAGAGCATAACACGTCGCACCGCTGATCATGCTGAGCATGGTGAGCCACATGTCGGTCAAGGACTGTGGTGGAAACCTACCGTACCCGATACACAACATGTGCGACATGGCTTTGAAGAGGGCCCACGAGTATTGTTCCAGCCAAAATGAGTCCTGCAAGTAGGCGTCAGGTTGTAACACGGAAATACATTTTACAAATCGATCGCTAATTTTGGCACAAAGTGCACAGCGTTTGCGCGGAGCATCGCCCGATTTCTTGCTCCTTGAAAAGTCACTTGATTGCCAAACCGTCAAATAACTTTCGCGTATTAGTCGCGTACAGTTTATTACTTATTTTTGTATATTGAAAAAACATACTTGTTTATAAATGATTTAAAAAATTGGTGTATTAAGTAATTTGTAAAAGAAGAGAAATTAATTGAAGATAATGAAGGTAATGAAAGTTGAATGAATGAGGAGCTTTAGAGAAAACGACATTAAACAATTTAAAAAATGATATACAGGGTGTTTCCAAATTAAATGGCAAAACTTCGGGAGCGTGTAGAGGAGTAAAAAACTAAGAAAAAAAGTCCTATAGACATATGCTCGTTTTTGCTCCGTTTCAGAGAAATCGAAAAAAAATGTTTACATTTCTTGCCATATCTAGCACCGACATATTTGATTACATTTTCCACTTTCTGTTATGAATTTGTCAGTCGCTCTTTGAAAGCCTTTAACAGTAG
>NW_017257720.1:3019184-3085885 GCF_001594055.1 Mycetomoellerius zeteki | reverse complement strand
GAGCATATGTCTATAGGACTTTTTTTCTTAGTTTTTTACTCCTCTACACGCTCCCGAAGTTTTGCCATTTAATTTGGAAACACCCTGTATTAAATAATTTTTAAAAGAAAAGGAATGAATCGTAAGAAGGTAATAAAAGTAAATTTAGAGAAGTCGATGTTAAACAGGTTATTTTTCAATCCTGGAATTGTATACATTAATTTAGTGATTATTAAAATCGTAGACAGTGTATTAAAATACACTGAGAGAAATGAGTTTGTTATTAAAACAAAAAGTGATAACAAATGTGTTGATTTGGCAGGAAAACGAATCGATCAGTTATTATTGCAAATCATTTCTCGTTATTCGTCAATGTAACAAATAATACATGATTTATATGAGACAAATCACGTTTGTTAAATTGTTATTTGTACTTTTTGTAAATAATCAGTTTTGTAAATAACCAATGGCTGGCAAATAAAAATCTATCCAGCATATACATGATTGCTTCTGTTACTAATAATTGATTCGAATAGCAGACTAGCATCAGTCTCCATGACAGAAGAATCTTGTATTCCCAACAATAAAACAATTTTTAACGAGCTCTCAATGTTCAACAATAATTAAAATAAATCCGGGCTAATTAGAGCTAAACACTGTAATTTGTATCTATTTTACAATTTTATTCATAGTATCATATACAATATATTATTCGACGTTTCGGCTGTTCTGTACAGCCATCTTCAAGATATTCAAATTTAATCCATTAGTTCTCAAATAAATGTACGTGCTTTTTCTAAAAACCTTAAGTGGTTCCTCATTGCATTGTGAGCACACCTCTTCTTAATCAATATCTTAATTGTTAAGAATTAAATGAGAAATTATCAATGTCTTAATTGGTAAGTCCTCAATGAGAATTTATATTTTAAATATACTATTATTAGTCAACTCACCAGTTTTTTGAAAATACACTTTATTTTATTACAAAATTTCACAGCTATTGTAACATATGTAATTTTGACTCCGATGTGGACACATGTCTAACGATTATCCGTTAATTATATAATCTTTTGCTGTGAAATTTTGTAATAAAATGAGGTGTATTTTCAAAAAACTGGTGAGTTGACTAATATATAATAATATATTTAAAATATAAATTCTCATTGAGGACTTACCAATTAAGACATAATTTCTCATTTAGTTCTTAACAATTAAGACATTGATTAAGAAGAGGTGTGCTCACGATGCAATGAGGAACCACTTAAGGTTTTTAGAAAAAGCACGTACATTTATTTGAGAACTAATGGATTAAATTTGAATATCTTGAAGATTAAAATATAAATTCTCATTGAGGACTTACCAATTAAGACATAATTTCTCATTTGGTTCTTAACAATTAAGACATTGATTAAGAAGAGGTGTGCTCACGATGCAATGAGGAACCACTTAAGGTTTTTAGAAAAAGCACGTACATTTGAGAATTAATGGATTAAATTTGAATATCTTGAAGATGGCTGTAAAGAACAGCCGAAACGTCGATTAATATATTGTACTATATATGATACTATGAATAAAATTGTATAATAGACACAAATTACAGCGGTGTTTAGCTCCAATTAGGCCGGTTTTTATTTTAATTAATCTTGTATTCGTTTTCCGACATTTGTTATCACTATATCTACAAATCATTTGTTGTAGATAGAGGTAGCGTGTTAAATTAACAAAATCTTTTTTCTCAGTGTAATATAATTGATTACTCACTTGTAACTCATTAATGGCTACCCATGAATTACTGGGAAATCCTTGAAGCATAGGGACCAGGAATTGCAGGCAGCCACTCCAATGGCCGATCAGGAGCATCATACAGATCAGGTTAAAAATCCGCATGAACACCGACGCCATATTCAGGAACTGCCAACAACAATGTTAAGAGTTTTATTCTCGTGCCGAATCGGGCGCGTCGGAATGTTTCTCACATGTTTTTGTTAAAACTTCTCTTGTTTATCCAAAGCTCCGATTGCGTAGTGTACAGCAAGTAAGCGAGTGTTGCACAAAAACGCGGTAGATATATAATTCATCGAATACAATTGGTTCTATTACTGTTTTTTTGCTCAGATTTAGGAATAATGAGTAAACTACGTGACGGAATCCGTCACTAAGATCCGATCGTTTATTGATAATTATTCAACGAATATTTTGTTACAGAAAATTCTACAGAAAATGAAGCTATTTTTATTCTTCTATCAATCATTCATGCGCTTATGAGAAACAGCAAATTTTTAGATAAAATCGTGTTCAAAATAGGAATTCAAGACTTTTTGCGAAATTTCAAATTATTTTTAAACTAGTTTCTTGCTGCTTAACGGAATAATTGATTAAAAAATCTTTACTGTAGACAAAATGGATAAATATGAATCAATGTTCAAATTCAGATCTTAGCGCGGATATATACAGTGTCTTAAAATTCGCGAGTCGAAATGCTAAGCAAGAAAGTTCTCAAAGAAATAAGTTGCAACTGTTATCAGTATTTATTACTGCCTTCCGAGCGGTAGTTTTTAAGACATTAAGGTTAAAAACTGGCCAATTATAGATTATAGTTAAACGGTCTGTTTATGAGTCATTGGTCGATAATATTAGTAATTGCGCACGTTATGCATAAAGATAATAAACAAAGATTATGTGCGTAACATTCATATGTGTTACGTATAGGGTTTGTTGCGAATTAGTTGATGCTGTTAACAAACAAATGTAACGAATAATATAAATTGATAATTTATTGGAGTTATATCACTACTAGGTACGTTACTAATTTGTGCATCATATCAATAGAAGATATGAATAAGATATGAATAATTGCAATCAAGTGACATACATATGATGTCATTATTTTATTACAATAATTCTAATCTTTTTTATTTTATGTATCCTCTGATTCTTTTTAGTCTTTAATTAAACCGAAAATTTCATTAAAAATTTTTAAAAATTATTTTATGTTAACATATCAATGTTATTGCGCGTGCGTAAACAGTTTTTTTATTTAAACAATTAAATATTCTGGATGGTCGATTATTTATCGATTATTTATTTGTCTTTATTAACTATACGACATCTTGTATTACATTGATTTTCATTTGCATTACTTCTTATTTTTGTAAATTGTCGATCAATAAAAATAATTAATTGTTTGATAATCACTATAATAACAACTACAGTGATACTCAAAACGTTCTACATTTAGTTTAACAAAAAAATTGTTTATATTTTTAAAATTTTTGATTGTATTTGCTTGATTACTAACTCCTAAAAATTCTACAAATAAGTATTTTATTAATAGATTTAAATATATTCACTCATACAGGGCCAAAAGTCTGGATACACCCAAATATCTCATAAACGATACATTTTAGAAAAAAATGTTTCAAACAAAAGTTGTAAAGCTTAAAAAGACGTATTTAACGATAGTAGTTATTTGACCTAGAATGGCGTTGTCAAGGTCACGTCAAGGTCAACTTAATTTTATTAAATGGAGCCCTCTACTTTTTATTTCAGATTCTTGTAGGTCATGTTGAGACGTTTTCAAAACACATCATAAACTCTTTTCCGATGAGAACTTCCTGAGTTATGAATCTTTAAAGTTTAAATACCGCCGGCATTAGAATTATCCAAGATGTACCGCGTGGAGGTTGCTCGGTCGGATTTACATCTCTTGTGTGCGTGAGTGCACACAAGAGATGTAAATCCGACCGAGCAACCTCCACGCGGTACATCTTGGATAATTCTAATGCCGGCGGTATTTAAACTTTAAAGATTCATAACTCAGGAAGTTCTCATCGGAAAAGAGTTTATGATATGTGTTTTGAAAACGTCTCAACATGACCTACAAGAATCTGAAATAAAAAGTAGGGGGCTCCATTTAATAAAATTAAGTTGACCTTGACGTGACCTTGACAACGCCATTCTAGGTCAAATAACTACTATCGTTAAATACGTCTTTTTAAGCTTTACAACTTTTGTTTGAAACATTTTTTTCTAAAATGTATCGTTTATGAGATATTTGGGTGTATCCAGACTTTTGACCCACCCTGTATAACAAAAAATATGTATGTAAAAACAATAAATATAAGAAGAAAAAATTTATTATTACTCATGTCAAGAACATTAGTGAAAAAATTACGATATTTTTAAATTAAATATTCTCCTACGTATGCAATTTTATATATCTACGATATTTTTTTAAGCCCTCATTGTTTTGAAGTTTTTGTATGACTAATCTTGTGCTTTGCATCACAAATAGAGTAAACTTCAATGTTTTTTTAACTTGTCGTAATGGTCAACAAATTATAGAAATATCAACTTTGAAAAAAAACTGGATATATCCAGAGACGTGGAAAAAAGTTAAATTTTTAGTTCATAATTGAGCGAAGTTTAATCAGTTAATTCAAAATCATTGAAATGTAATGACAAACGAAATTATTTCACTTAAAAATTTTCATAGTCATAAATTAGTATGCACTGAGATATGCACGTAAGTAAATGGTAAGTAGTGAGTAATAATATTACGTAAATAATAACAGGTAGTTGTAATCAGTATACTTTTGAGAGAAAAAAATAAAGTAGTAAATAATAAGAAAGAAATAAAATGAATTTTTTTATTTAATTGAAGACGCAACAAACGGTATTATATGGACGTTACGCACACAATTTTTTGTCTGTGAGTGAAATGCGCGATCATTAACACTGATGATGTGCGATTTACGGACACATGGCCGTAAGTAGCTAAATCTATAATTTAAACTTTTATATCTCAAAAATCGTCTTGCTATAGTATTTTAATTCATGAATTTCGGAATACACTGTATAGTTCAAGTGAGAGTGTCACACTTTTCCTATGTTGTCATCGTCATTTTCATACTTTTGAGATTCTTTCTTTTTTCATCCGTTAAGAAAAGCATGCTACATTAGAAAATACGCATCACGTGGCACACAAAAGAACAATTCAATGTAACCTAAAACGTTGATAAATAACTGGTTATTCTACGAATGCTCTAACAAAAAATATCAATCATTTGCAACTGATTGGGCCAAGATTCTCAAACCGCTTATGCGCCAATGTAATGATAACATGACGTACATAAAAAGGAAAAAAAAGAGCCAGAATCAACGCTCCGTGACGTCGATGTAGTCCATTCGGTTCCGTGAATTACAAATTATTCGGCTCCAACGTGCGCAATAAGTACGATATGGGAATCCGTCCATAAAATAAAAAGCTGGAGAACACGCGGAGAACGCACCGACATGGCTAATTTGCCGAGTTAACCCTTCGAGATTCCGATCTATATCTTATTTTGATGATTATCTTTCACGTGAAGAACTGCATCTTGATCGTCTTCTCGATAATTAATACACACAATTAAGTAACTTGTTTTTTCTTTTCCTGGTAATTGTGCGTTGAAGTGGAATATTAACAGATATATGTATATAGTCCTGGGGATGCTGGAGTGACCAAATTATCGATATTACAAATTACGTTAACTGAACGGATTAAAAAATCCTTTTACAGGATTAAAGTAAACGCAAAATTAAAAGGTTGTGCAGTGGACTTTATACTAAAATCGAAAAAAAGTTAAGTAAGTTTTTAATCTGTTTGATTTTAGTATAAAGTCCACTGCATCATCTTCTAATTTTGCGTTTACTTTAATCCTGTAAAAGGATTTTTGATTCCGTTCAGTTAATTCGGAGATATTTATACGACTGTAATATCGATAATTTTGTCACTCCAGCATCCCCTTAACAAGTGGCTATTTTTAATAAAGTTATAAAATGACAATAAGTCTCTGACTTCGGATATATTTTGTCATTTATTTTTATTAATTTAAACAATAAGAATCTTATTTTTAGATCGTACCATGTGAGAAATATAATTAATAATAGAAATTGCTTATACCGGTCGAAGCTAGATCTTTTAATGCTTTAAATAATTCAATGTGAATTATATATATATATATATATACTATATATGTACTTGCATATATAATTTTTTTGTAGTCCTTCAAACTGCGCGCCGAATTGGTTTTCCGGATTTATAAACGCAATTAAACTACTGGAATAATATCACGAATTAAATTAAATTGAACAAGCAATTCTTAAATAATTTTGATGCACAATCAGGCATCATATTAGCAAGATGTTAATGTGCTGAAAAACTGTAAATAAATTTATTGCGAAAAATATTTCTCCCTCGGCCGGGAGTCGAACCCGGATCTCTTACATTCCGTGTGAAGTTCCATTTCCATTTGCGTTCATAAGTCCGGAAAACCAATTTAGTGCGCAGTTTGAAGGATTACAAATATGTTATATATGCAAGTACATATATAGTATATATATAATTCACATTGAATTATTTAAAAGCGTTAAAGATCTAGCCTCGACCGGTATAGGCTTTTAAATTTCTATTGTTAATTTATTTTTATATATATACGAATTTTTATAAGAGATTTTTACACATAAATAGAAATTTATTTAGAAGTTAATTTGATTTTATTTGTTCTAAGCATCGGCAAAAAGCGATTGATAAATACTCGAAGGGTCGGAGTCGGATAGTCTCAGCGTCCTCCTATCAATCGAGAGATAAGGATAGAGTTATCTAAGGATCATTGAAGGTATCATGAAGTGCGACTCATGTTCATGTATGTACATAACGTATGTACATATGTGGCAATGACATATATATATATATATCTGCTTCCGCACTCGTATGCGTGCGGTACTCGCAACGAAACGCGACACGCGCGCTGCAATAATGACTGTGTCATGCACCGTATTTGGTCTCTGGTGTTTGAGAGATTCCGTTCGGATACCCTGTCGGTGGCGCAAATGAATTTCCGATACAGAATATTGTGCCGTCGACGGGGCATGTGCGAAGATTCTCTCGAACCCGTTATGCGGCGACAAACTGAAGTTTCCGAACTTAAACGCGCTTGCCCAAACACCCGCAAGTAGTTCAAATTTTCTCTTTTTATCGCTCACCATATCTATCATACTCGATACACTTTCGTGCTCTTATAACTTACGGAAGTTTGATACTCTCGCAAAAAAAATTCTTGCAGGACTCATCTCAGAATGAAAAATTTGTGTCGGTTAATTTATTAATAAATCTAAGCGACAGCAAAGCGAGGAGTAGGTGGAGCTGTTTCCGAGGTTCTTGTCGAGTCTTGGGCAATCGCGGTATAATGATCTTGAAATCGTACGGCAGTGGGACCTGTCCCCCTGTATAACAGTTAGGTAATTATTCTTGCACTTAAACCGCAGAAATGATAGAGCCATTGCAGTACCGACAGTAATGACATAATGACGTATAATAAGCTCAAACAGATGTGTTATCTTGTTGAAGATAACTTAGTTCCATGCATTTTGGAAAAATTCCGTACAATCTCTCTTAATTTTATCATGATAAAATTATACAGCAATAAATGCTTATGAAGCTTATAAACGAAAAATGTAATCCAAGTTACATTTATAATAATGTTATTTCTTAACGATTAGGCTATATTAAATTAAAATAATCAGAATTTTTTTTATATCAATAACATAATATTCATAAGAGAAATTTAGTTAATTCATCAAGTTGGCTTGTATAGCTTTATCACTTGTGCGATTACGCCGGAAACCTAGTCATAAAAGAGTCGCATTTATAGTTAGACATGGCCATTAACAGATGCAACAATGTAAAAGGCGACGAGAGATGCATCGATGCCCAATCGCCGTAGGATTTCGATGAAGGGCAGAGATCTGGTTATCTAAATGCGGTAAAATATATTAGGAATATTGGCTAGTATCTATCGGGTGTTATGATACTCCATGGATGATGATCAATGGTAACTGTTTCTGCGCCTACGGGAAACAAGTAAGAAAACATAGGAAACTTACGGGCTAGACCACATATAGCTCAATACATTACCTGGTAAAAGATCTACAAGTAAAAGATCGTGTACACGTGGAGTACACAGTACACACGCGCACGCATACATATATCGTCGATGTCTAATGAGGGATGCGACGTATATGTACGTGCGTGGCGTAGTTTCATAAATTAACAAGAATAAAAAGAAAAGAAAGAAGAAAGAAGGAAACACAAGGTAAATGATACACTGTAACTCAACATCAACCTTTTCTTCTACGAGACAGTCACAGGTCTAGTAAAGATGAAAGCTTGATTTTGTTATGTCTCCACGATATGATTAATGAACAATCAACGATCAATGAGTCAGCGCACTAATTAACGAATGGCGATTGTAAGTGGCAACAACAAACGCTCTAAAACGACACCGGAACAAAAGTGAATACTGCAAATTAAAGGCACAACAGAGAACAACCGAGACGAGATACGGGGTTTACGGAAGATAGATGTTTGTCGTGAGGGTGAGAGATTTCCTCGCACTTCGGCCGAGACGAATTTGAGTGATCATGAGCGTAATGAGGGACGAACAAAACGCAGCTGCCAAACGTTACGTTAAGTCTCGCGCAAGCCAAGCCACACGAAGCGAGAAAGCGAAGTGTCTTCGCTCTTCTGTCATGTCTTCGTTTTTCTTTTTTTTTCTGAATTTGCAAGCACATCGATAGCCAGCGATATTACACAGATAGAAGTGCACTTTCTCGGCCGAGAAGCAGCGATAGAGAGCGAGGAATGGACAGCGACAAGAGCGGATAGCGGTGGATAAGACGCGCGGCGAGGGTGGTTATAAGGTGAAAATCGTTTGCAGAGCAGCGGTAAGGGAAGATAAGCGAGCTCTACTTTCATATGCATTGCACCCTAATTATTATTCCGTTAGCGCTCGCACGTGTCTGTATCCATTTTCCTCCTGCATCTTTATGTCTAAGGTAGCGATGCACACCTCGGGTACGTGGTTGATATATAGTGTGCAATTTGCAACAAAGCGACAGAGAAGGGACGCCCAATTACGTGCGCTCGTTTTCATAGGATCGTGCACACCGTCTAGCGATCAAAAGCGTTTCACAAAATAGTGCGTGGAAACACAGGCGGTTTGCGGTCGTCCATCGGGTCACTGGACGTGGAAGAATCGGAGGGAAAAGGGAGGGTATATATATAAGACGGAAGGATCAAGGAGACGTAGATGATACAACAAACAGTCAAGTAGTAAACGAGAGGAAGTTAGAATGAGAAGACAGACAGAGAGAGAAAGATACAAATATATGTATATATATAAAGAGACGGAGAGAGGAAGGGTTTAATACGAATATACGATTGTTTTGAGTCGGACGCGCCACGCCGGATTTTTGACAACCGATCCCCGTTCGTTCACTTTCACGTCGAATATCGCGCTGTCGATCGGCGATCATCGGAAATTGGGGCCTCTACATCCGCGAGGTGCTGACGCAAAGGTGGCTCGTAATTAACCGAGCATGGCGTTTTTTTTTTTTGTTATATCTATGTTCGTGGGCCTCTAGATTACCATATCACACACATAGTTATGTACATGTACTTTCTCATCGCTAGGCGGGTGCCGATGGTGATTGTATAGAAGCATAGCCTATTGCTGCGGGTATATGTAATGTATAATGCGGCGGAAAAAAGTAAAAGCTGAATGTTTGTAATAAACCAACGAGCCAATCAGCGTACAGCTCCTCCGTCCAATTAACCTCGTTAGCCCCACTCCCGGTCCTCGCGAGATATCGACAGAACGGCAGTCGATCGATTAAATCAACAATCCGATTCCCGCGTGATGCTACAAATTATTCGAAAATCTATTCTCGACAAGGAAAGAAACGATCGATTTAATTCACTGGTCAAAAATATACATATTAGATCAGTTTTGAGTAAAAAATTGTGGGATCTACAATTTCTGAAATATTTTATTAATATTTTCAGTCATTCTTTATATAAAGTAATATTATATTTTTATTTATAGAATGTTTTTTTTAAGAAATTGTAACGTGAATTCTGTATTATCATGGAGATCTCATTCAAAAATTGTGTTAATTAAATATTGGCGGTAAAGAGAGGGTCGAGAGAGTCGACTTGTTTCTATCGAGTCTCGCGGAAAACCGGATGGGAAATCGTCGAGGCTGATTCGTGGTGCGAATCACGTGGACGTGAGCTCGCGCGTTCGCCAGGGCGGGTTACCTTAAAAATAAGTTCGCTTTTGCTGAAACCGGACTTCTTTTTAGTCATATTGTCAGAACTTAGGCGCCCCCTCCGCTCAGTGCGTTTTTTTTGTAGGTTCTGCAATATCTAGAAACAAAAGAAAGCGGGACATAGCCAGACGTAGTAAGAAGAGGTTAATAGAAATTCTGTAGAGTAAAGAGTGTAAGAAAGAATAGGAAACAGATATAGAAAGAAACAGAGTTAAAAGTAACAGTAAGGAGGACGGGACAGAAAACGTCGGTATAGTTAGGTGGTTTTACATATGTATTAATTGACAAAGAGAGTTTGCAAGATGGTATGGTGGTACAGTAGCGAAAAGTAAGACGGAAGTATAGGAGAGGAAGTAGTATATGTCGGGCGGTTGCAGGATCGATTTTCTTTTTCTCGTCTCTCGTGAGAAATTTCCGTGTGCGGTACTGTAGCCACACATTACACAACGAACGCTGAAAGGCAATCCCATCCCTAAAGTTTCGTCCTTTCACTATAATATGAAGCATACTCGGATCGCGAAATCCGCCAACAGATGCGCAAAAGTAGTAATCGACGTCACTGTAGACATTTTTAACGGTGACACCCATTGAATCAGGCCGTACGTACAATTATGTGTGAATCACGTTAGTTTATCTATTTAACGACGAAATAAATTAAGAAAAAAGTAGAAAAAGATGATATATAATATTTACATAGATATAAGGTGTTAGTACCTCTCATTTTCCATCCTCCCTCCTGAACGCTAGTACTGGCACATACACAAGCACATAAACAGAGTAAATAATTACACCAGGTGTCAGTATATCGGTGTTGGTGCGAATTCTCGCTTCGCCGGCGAGTGTTGACCGCCGTAATTTGAGTATCAAACGATCGATCGATCGATCGTATGGGTGATGAGAGATCGATTAAAGTGTGAGTTGCGGGGCGTAAATATAAAAGAACGATTTTCGGTGATGTGAGCGACTGTGTGCACGCAAAAGTATAATCGGCAAGGACACGGCACGATAACGAAGAATAACAGTCCGATAATCCGTGAATTAGATAATTAGTAATCAACAAGCCATTCGAATATCAAAGCTATCGAATTAGCAGTCGCGCGCCAAGCGTGAAGCCGCAATTCCTTTTCAAGCTCGGATGAAGCTCGATGAATTAATTAGCGGTTCTGTATATATGTGGTATCGTGGTGGATTTACAGATTGAGTAAAAAACCGCGCGATTAACTTGCAAAGCCGTGTAACTTGATCCTGGGCGTGTCTGTAGAGCTATTGAAGTAATTCAGCACGCGAACGTAATTGACCTCGCGACACTGTCGATATTATCTTTCATGCAAATTCTACGGCATTGTCTCGATTTAAACCAGCCACCAAAATTTAATTATAATGTACGCCGAAGAGAATTTGATAGTTTTCCACATGGGAGAGGCTGCTCATTTCGTCTTGAACAAACACTTTACTAATTTAGTAATTTAATCGAAAAGGATATTAATTGAAGAAAGGCTAAAAAAAGAAGAAAAGTGCACATTAATTTACGCTTGAAGAAACAAAAATTATTTTAAGTGTTGGTGATACATAATAAACATTGTCTCGACTTATGAAATTCATATTGATGAAAGAGAGAGAAAGAGAGAGAGAGAGAGAAGAGAAAGAGAGAGAAAGAGAAAGAGAGAGAGAAAAATCTGCAAATGTGATAACTGTGGAATATAAAAATTCTGCTCTTCCCGGGGCAATGTGCGCGCATCGCTGCTCTGCTGAAAGAAACAGTCTGTGACGAGATAAACATTGACAAAAGGAGAATCGCTCCCATCTTTCTGAAAAATTCCATGCAAAAGTCACGAAAAGGCAGAAGAAACTTGAAAATTATCCGTTAAGAGATTACCGCATGTATGTAGTTCGAAGTGAAAGAACATCGTACATGGTCGCACATCGAGATTATAAATACACAGTCAACGCAAGACAAGAATATATTCGTTAATCGCGATGTCTTACAACATTTCTTTGTCGCGTCTTTACATCTTATGTATACATCTCAGTAATTGTACGCGACAAGAAACGCGCGATTTACTAAGTACGCGTCGCGAAAATCACGCGGACGTACAATCGCGCGTTTCTGCATGACAGTCATGATTTATCGTCTCTTAATATGCGTATACACGCGAGTACGTTTTAATTTGCCACGTTGAATGCAACCAGCCCCGACCATTATCGCGGCGGTTTGCTACTGTGCGGTTGTTAACTCTAATGTGCGTGCTCACAAAGGCACTCGTGTTTGTTATCTGATTTAATTACGATGTAAAGGGAAACAGGGTGTACGTGCCACGGGCAGAAAGCTTTTGTACTCGTTACAAAGAGCACTGCGTTTTGTTGTTTCTTTTTTCTAATTAATTAATTAATTAATAAGAACGAACATAAGGGTGGAATTTTTGAACGCGTTGTTGATTCGTTAAGAAGGTATACGCACGTATATGAAGGAACTCTGTTTGTCTCGCTGAAATTTGGTGACATAATCGATAAATCACATTTTTATAATATACAGAACATAAAAAAACAGAATTAACGTAATACAAATCACACAACGAAAAGTTAATGTTAAATAAATAAAGTAGAAAATTTGCTCAACATCAATCTGTTATGTTTTATCTGTTATCTTTTTATTTTCTTTTATCTATTTGAACATGATATTTATTTTTATCTTTATGAATTATGTATTTACTTTTTTATATTTCAGTGGGAAAAGTTTTTCATTGAACAATAACTAAGAGAAATTAAAAATTTTTAGAGTTAAATTGGCTTCAACTTAAAACAATATCAATATAAAAAACTCTTTCACCGTCTTTCTCTATATAAATTATACCTTATTATTTTAAGACAGATGACAAGCTTTAGTATATTAGGGCAATCGTAATTTTAATTCCTTAGATTGACATTCGTTGTTCATTCAAATCTGTCAAATCTAATGCGTGACAAATTTCTTTCGGCGAACAATATGGAAAATACTATACAATAAAAGAAGGCGTATAAAACAAGAATCGTCTCTTTCAGATCGAGTCTGCGCGATTAATCGACTGTTCTCTCCTTATTTCCTGTCTCTCTTCGTGAAAAACGGAATGCACACATGTGAATAACAGTACATTATGATGTACGTTTATATATTGGTACACATTTGTATTCCAGAAAATGTTACACTTCGCTTTCTAGGAATCAACACGTAAGAAGCATCTCTCTCGTGGAAAATTTTCTTCTCGTTGCACAATCGAATCGAGACGAGACTGCGTCATTGGTGATTCGCCGTGAGATCGCGAAGAGGAGCAGCAATTCTCGAGACAAGAGCGGAGACACGAAAGACGCACGCGAAAGAGAGGAAACGTCATATCCGCTACGTGTATATCGGGTGGCGAGATGGTTAAAAGGTCGCACGCTGTCGCGTACTTTTCTCGCTCCTGTTGTGGAGGCCAGGGTGGATATCTAATGACCGTCTATGGCGGAAAAAGAACGCTGGAAAATATCGTCGGTAATATTATAATATAAACGTGCTCCTGAGAGAAAGAGAGAGAGAAAGAGAAAAAGAGAGAACAAACGAACAAAAATATGATGATATACGGATACATACGTGGGCAGAGGAAAGTACCGACGGCGTCTGCGTAATTGTACTCTCCGTCCTGGCGGAAGTAAAATGTCAAAATGAAATAAAAAGAAACGAAATCGGAATCGCTTCCTCCTCGTTAAATCAGGCATATCTAGACAACACGAAACAACAGGCAATCAGAACGGAACGCGAATAAGGGAGGGACGAAATAATCGGTCGGACTGGGGTGCTCGCTAGAAGTTTATCTCGAGGAAAGGAATAAGGAGAGGAGTAAATTGTCGGGAGTAAATAAAACTGGGAACACACACTGAACACGGGCACATTGCCAAGAATTTTGGACAGATAGGGTTAATTAACACCTAACACTCACAAGCAGACCTACGGTTAGACCAACCAACTTTCTCGTCTGTTGAGTGGTTCGTGTCGAATACCTCGCAGAAATTCTCCATCGCGCTTAATCTTACACGTGTTGTATAAGAATCGTTTGAAAGACATTTCCTGTTTCATAATCACGCGCTAATTGGATGGCGATAAGATTCACGACAAACGAACTCTCGGCTCTTCATCGTCACCGTGACCTCATGCGCTACCATTGTCAATAAATGGTGCATCCGTTAAAAATGTATATACTATCGGTATACATTTACATGCACACGTATCTAGATTATGCAAACCGTCACTGTAAGAACGTCGATAATCGCTATTAACTCATACGATAATGTACATGCGCATCTATGTCGTATCAGGCCAATAAAGTTATGCGGCTTATGGGGCCGGCGATAATCGAGAGCCGAGAAATTCGAGGTGAACGTTTCAACGGCGATCGGCACGAACGTCGGCCGTTCCTGCGATCGCGCGATCGAATATTCGACACGACCAGTTCACAATGACTATTCGTGTAACCAAACTCATGTTAGTACCTAGCAGAACGGAACTTTCCAACAAAACCCGACAAAAACAAGGTAGCATCTCATACCAAAAAACTGTTCTCAAGAAGTTTGGCGAGGAATCAGCTAGTCGGTGAAACATGGATTTTAACAATATAGTTATAAAAAAACATCGTCACTAAGATATAATACTGCAAGCATTATCATTCTCCATCGATCAATACATACTGAATTCTTCTCAGCTAATATCGCATCTTCTAATCTGTGATCCATGTCACACGTCGCATCGCCAGGACTACGGGACTAAGGGCAAGACTGATCAAGAGCTTGTTGAAGTGTTCTACGCAGTGAAAGCTATTTGACTTCCGTGAAAATTACAGCTACGTTTACAGTTCTGTATGAAATATAAAATTAGACTATAACTTCATTAATTTCAATCAGATTAATTTCAACCAGAATGACATTTCAATATTTCCGTTACCTTACGAGATCAATTAATTAAAGTATAAAACTCTTTCCGCTTTGCCTGTTCGAGTTTGTAGTGTTCAGACTTTACCGAAGTCGCGCGACAAGGAAGGAGTTTAATTACTCTGTAAGTCTGTAATAAGCTTTTAACATTTGATCAAATGGTAAGCATAGTCTTTCCTCTGCTCAATCAACTTTTTACAGAACATGGAACTCCCCGACAATGTTAAAGCTCTTGATCGGCTCTGCTACAATTCACAAACTGGGTCTAAGTATGTCGGGTGTGTTATATGTGTAAAAAGAAAAATAACTTCTCGTACCGGAGACTGTAAATTACACGACAAGACTATGCACGTTCTCTATGAAACTCAAAATGAAAAACGAGAGATAGGTGACCACAAACGAAAACGGCAACGGTAATCAGAATAATCGTAATCAATGAGTAACAACGAAAGAAACGACAGTAGTGAGTAATAATGATCTAGCGTATATAGATATAGTTATACGTAGAAACACATTGAGTTTTGTGTTAACGAACGCTTGAATCAAGTAAGGGCAATTGGCCTTGGTTTCAGGGTAACTAGGCAGGCACACCTTGCTGGTTCGGTCTGGTTGGGGCGGTGTCGCCCGACGCTCGTAGTGCCTCTCCGGCTGTTGATAAAGGGGGATCTGCAAACCCATTCGGAAACGTGTTCTCGCAGTAAGCCTAGTAGTCGATTTGTATATATTGTTTTCTTTGTACTCGTGTGTGTATGTCTGAGAATTAAAAGATTCCTGTGCGTATTAAGGTGTATGCATATAGATGTACAGGCAAGATTGTATTGTCCATACAGTGACGGTATGAAAAATTGTGTAATGCCTACCCTCTAAATTTCTTAGAGTGAAATCTCACTCCAAAAGAGTTAAAATACTACCATTATTGAAAAAGAGTGAAAATATTTGCACTTTTAAACAAGAGTGGCAGATTTTCACTCTTTTTTTTTAGAGTGATATTTACAAAAAACAAAAAGGAATGAGATTTCTTTCTTTTGGAGTGAATCTAAAAGAGTGAAATCTCACTCCAAAAAGAGGGAAAATCTGCTATTCTTATTCAAGAATGTAAATATTTTCACTTTTTTTAAATAGTGGCAGTATTTTCACTTTTTTGAAGTGAGATTTCACTCCAAGAAATTTAAAGAGTATTCTACAATTGCGTAAGCGTGATTAGGTTAAATGGTTGTAAGAATTGACCAATCACAGTCGAATATTCGCCTCAAATTTGATTGGACAATTCTTACATCTACCATTTACAACTACGCTTACGCAGTTGTAGAATGAGTTTAATATTTAGGAAAGATATGGAGATCGTTATATTGTGTTTCATTTGATTACTTAAAAAAATAAGTGAATGTAAGAGAACGACAATATTTTTGGATTAGACGATTTAGGATCCTCGCGAGATATAATGTTGTATGTAGGCGTTATTAATCACGCATGCTTGTGATATCTTCGTTTTCAAGATGTGTTGTATATGTATATCTATACTCGGTATAAGGATTTTCCGCTGCTATAGATTAATGGATAAATTGTCGGCTCTGTGCTCGCATTGAAACGGTGGAGAGATAAACATATAGTTGTATATGTGTATGTGTATTGTGAAAGACAACCGTCCGATTTGTTATATATCAATGTCGATTATGTCTGATAATAAATATGAGAACTTGAAATAAAAAATTGTAAGTGCTGTTTTTTTACAGTGTATTTGTACTTTTTGAAATGAAATATTTTGTGAAAAACAATTTTTATTTATTTTACACTTACAGTCTTTTTATACCAAGTCTGCATTTTTCTATACAGCAAAGTATATAAAATGACGAATTAGCCAATAATTAGCCATTAGTTTAAATTAAAACAATTTCATTACAAATGTAGCAGCTCGTATATTTTATAGTCTGCCCATTGAGAGATGATAATTAACTTTGATTGAATTATCATGCGAAATGATTTATAAATTAACTACCAGTGCGCATTTTCTTAACGCGAGATATAATACCACGTATACATTGATAGTTTATTTCTCGCGCTTCGAAAATAAAACAACGACATCAATAACAACGAAGAAGAGAAGATGAATGGAAAATATTTGGCTAAGTTTCATCTTAAATGGATCTACATTTTCAATTATCCTTCTATTAGCGTCTATGAATAGTGGCGCCACAAATTATTATTCTCGTTGTCGTTGGCATACTTTCAAAGTCCATTAATATTTTCACCGAAGGCGGTACAAGAACTGATTTAATTTTGATTAATTAATTGAGAAAACATTTTATCCCCAATTTAATGAAAATGATTTATCGTGACTTCGACGAAGAAAGAGAATACGGGGTAGCGATTCTCGACATCATCGTATTCGGTAGCATTGTGGTCGGTACGTTTGCCTCGCGCATTTCTTCGCTGCTAATTGACAAACTACAGTTAATTTGTCCAAACGATATCGATACCCGAATGCGTGACGAGTCTATTGCACTTGGAACGCTTTCCCTCGTGCATACATTTTTTTTCTCGCGCATATATTTTTTTTCTCAGCGTATATCTTTGTACAATAGAACAGAACAGAGAGGAAAAAGCAGAGGGAGGCAATAGTAACGTTTCAAGGCAAGCGTAATAAGATTTTCAGCGAATGACAAACTGCTAACTCGATTGGACGAAAAGCCTGATTGATTCGTTGGTCTTTTCGCTGTGCCACGATTTTATGCTAACAGCGCGAGCACAAATAATGTAACACAAAAACGTTATCCCACGTAAACACAATCGCCGACGTGCGGAAGCACCGAAAGGTAGCAATAATTTCTCAATCCAATTAACCCACTCAAACAATTAATGCACTTGCAGTTCGCCGTATAATTGACCTGGCGAGATATATACACAACATGTATATATCACGAATATTATTTGATTTATTTTCTTATTACTGTAATAATATACATGTTTTACAAGCTTCCTATTTTGTAGCTGCAACAACCACTTCGCAGTACTTTGTTTAAATTTTTAAACATTTAGTGAAGAAATAGCGAGATATATTTGTAGTAAAATAAAATAGAGACGCGAATTTATGAAAGACATTTATAAAAATCAGATTGTTCTTTTTACCTTTTGTTATTAATTCTGTTCTTTCTTTTATCTTTCGAAATGATTCTCCGATCGAATGAAAGGGATGGGCAATACGTTCACGCATTGCTTCGATTATCGAATATATACACTTGTTTGGGAGGGCAGTTACTTACCCGTCGACGAATCGTCGTACCATTACATCACGTGCACAAAATCGACATGTGCGTTAAAACAAGAGCAAAAAGTAACGAGTAAATACGAATAGCGAACAACAACAATTATCGGTGCATCGAAACGACAATGAAAAATATAATAAAATGTTGTCGTATTGTGTCACGAGATTCTCTTTGTATCGAGTTTCACGGTGTATTAGCGATGATTCTGCGGAACACGCAATCGCGTGCACGTGTATATCCTTTTTCCTCTATTTGCTTTTTCGTCACGCTATCTCTCCGCTTGTGTCCGCGAATTGTTTGTTAGAGGTATTACCTATTGTTATGACTATTATCTGTTTTATGCTCCTCTCGGTGCGGTGAAATGATCGAGCAAGGGAGAACAGCTGATTCTAATTAACGATTATTATTACCGTGAGAGAGAAAGATAGACGGAAGGAGACTTTCTTGTAGAATGGAAATTTCGGGGTATCACGGGATATATTGAGTAGAGCCGTGGGGACACTTATTAGATGTTCAGCAACGGAAAGCGAAACATAATCTAATCAACTGAGAGTCCAGTTCGAAAAAATTCCCCGCAGTGGTGGACCGAGACATTTACGACAACTATGAAAAAGTAATTTTGTTAAGAATCCTATTTTCGCTGCATATACCTAAAAAAGATTTGTACATACATACTCGATCGATTGAACTTTATTGACGAAAATCTTATGACAAAGGGAGACTCTTTGCACATAGTGAGAATGAAACTCTCTGTTAATGAGTGCAAATTTAAGAAAACTTCGTAAAAAAGATTGCCTGTCAGACAGAATCCACCACTGACGTGAGAACTTCGCTAGTAAGACTCAATGAGTCATCTGCGGTTAAGTACGAAATATCCACGGTAAGGATACGAAAGTGGGCTGACTTGTTGCCTTTATCTCCTCCGATTCTCTACAGCGACCATATATCACAGGCATAGACATAATTATTTAATATCCCGCGTAAAATGCGGAAGGTGATTTCTGCAATTGACAGATTCAAAAAACTGACAATCGACATTAATTAACTCATTAAGCTTCATTGTCTACAGGAAAAGCAGTTTCGTAGGAGGGAAAATCGTTTGTCAGCTTCCTGAATCCGTTAAAGGTCACCAAACGCTTCTCCTTTTCTCTTTTTTTTTTATATACGTAAATTATGTACGAACTACACGTATCGTATGTTTACAAAATAAAAACAGTGCTGTATAGTAAGTAGCAGAACACTCACATAGACCTCTTCCCATTGCGAGACATACCGCACCAGTCTTGACAAACGTAGTAACCTAACGAGTGATAACAGTTTTGCAAGCCTGAGGATCCTGAGAGCACGTCCAGCATGCAGGATCTGGAAGGACTCGCTGAAGTCCTGAAACTTGCGAATTTCTTTGTTACTGTAATATTTGACTCTTCGAGTGTCAGTAAACAAGTATACAAATATCTAGAATTATTTAGAAAATCGTTCAGAAAATTATTTAGAAAATCGTTTTATAATTCATTAATTCTATACTTATACAATATAATAATATATATTATAAGATTTCTATTTTATATCTAATTTATATTAGTATTATTTTATTTTCAGATCTTTAAAATTTTATTATTTTATTTATTTTTAATTTTCTATTTAGCATATTATTCTAGAGAAATTACATAAAGAATTAAAAGTCTTTCTTTACATTATATACATATGTATCGTGAAAAATGTTATACGTATATAAAAATGTATTATTTATTATTTGGTAAAAGAAATTAGAAAGTTATTTTGATGATTTTTCATAAAGCAGGACTGGGCATGTATTTGAAATATTTTTATTTAAAACAGTTTTTGCAATATAGGTATACTTTGTATTTTGTATTTCAGCGGAGCACATGAAAGTATTACGTATTTTATATTTAAAATCGAAAAACTATAAGTTTTTTAAACTTTGTAATTCAAATAATAACATTAATTGTCAATCTTAGTATTTGAAATACAAAATACAAAATACTTTCAATCTTTCGTTATTAATATTGAAATACAGAATACTTTTATATGCTCCCATGAAACACAAAATACAAAATATTTGCATGTGCTCCATTGAAATGCATAGTATAAAATACAATTGTCTTACAAATATTGTTTTTTAAATAAAAATATTTCAAATACATTGCCCAGCCCTGTCATAAAGTATAGCGAGCTAATAACTTACGATTTAACAAGGAATATGTATAAAGGTTGCGTAAAACATATTTACTTGATTAAATATGAGGAAAATGTAGTCTAATGGTATGGAGGAGATGAGGTCGAGAAAGAACCAAGTCCTGAGGTAGTGTTTCGCGATTAACTTCGGATCCAGTATCACCTGTTCGGCATTATCCTGCTGCATTATACCTGCAACGAAAGAATTTTACTCCGGTATTTTCCACGTCAATGATTTTCCAAAGCCTGCGAAGCTCAAGTTGCCGGAAAAACGCTAATGCTATTACCTCACGCTCTGGCGACTTGCCATCGATTCGATAGTTTGTCACGTTGCCATTCTCGCGCATCTGATGCACATTATGTATATATAATATATAATTTAACAATTGGAAAAAACAATCATTGAATCTGTTATAGCGGTAAATAAAAGAAAAAGAAGTAATTATTAAGAATTACTGTTCCGTGCTAAAATATTTGAACGGGATACGGGAATAATGCGTCTTAGAAATTTTTAATTATCGTGAATCGACACAAAGCGATGTGCAATATAATATAATGATTTTCATCGGTTGCAGTTCGTGACCTAATTCCGCGTTTACGAAACCGATTCAAACACGTTTCAAATTAATCCCTTGGTAATAACGAAATGTCAAGGAGTTAGGAGTATTCTCTTCCCGTAACAATACTGTCATTGTGCATTGTCGAGACTAGCAAGAGCGCAAATAGATAATCCATCTTGCACTACGTCTGTTTTCGCCTGTATCTTATACTTGGGAATGTAACAGGGATGAGTCGCGTGAAAGAAAAAAATTCCAAAGAGACTTCTTAAAATCTTGAATATAAAAAAAAAATTGGAAAAATATTATATATATTATATATTCTTAAAGAAAATTTCACTAGTCTTGTTAAATGGTCTTTCTAAATGCACAGTTGTACAAGTCAAGATATTGAAAAATAATCTTAGAAGAATTTGATGAGAATATGATTGTGTGTAATGTATTTTTTTAAGTATTTTTTACTTGAGCTTTAACTTTTAAATATTTCTTTATATTGAGTCTTGAGAAGTCTTGTCACGTATATGTATCAAAGAAGAGTTTTTATAAAATATTCTAATGTGTATAAAACCGGAATCAGACTACGCATTAACGATTGAGATTGAAGATTAAAAGATTGAAATTTGACCAATCAAAACAATAGGAGCTAAAATTTCTTTGTCTTTATTGGTCAAATTTCAATCTTCAATCTTTAATCTGAATCTTCAATGCGTAGTCTGATTTCGGCCTAAATCCTTCGATTGTCGACACCATGATTTACGCTGATTATTGTGAGGAAATGATGCGAAATACAATGTCAAGTGGAATGTTGCGAAGATACTACGGTGTAAGTAACACCTAATGGTATTATATGAAAGTTTCAAAAGACGTTACTAATATTGTTAGCTGTTACTGCGACAACGCAGATGTTCTTGCACAAATCCTGTTGATATGAGAGATTAGAACTGAAATTTCTCAGCAGTACACGTTGCGAATTTAAAGTCTTTTATCACGGATTCCAATTAAGTGACGAGAATTTATTATAATAGGGAATTAATAAAAAGCAAATTGATCGATCGAATGACACTCACCCGTCCTGAAGTTGACGACGATGTCTATAAGGAATATCGTGTCGGAAAGGCAGTTGAAGGCTATCCATCTAGTGCTTAGGTCGTCATTGAAAAAACTAATGGCGACTGGCAGAATTATCAGATTAGCTACCAGTAGGAGGAGCATGCAGAGGTCCCAATAGAATCTGAAATAAGAAAAATTGTGACACATTAAAATAAATCTATAAAATTACAATTAATATCATGTAGCGGACTGTTTAAAAAGTGAAATTTGAGTTTTAGATTTTAACGCAATTTAAGATTTCTTCTTACTTAACTTTATTCACACATGGTAATCGTTTTATATTCTCAATTTCAAGTATCTTGAGTCGATGGGGATTGTAGGGATTTAATTGTACAATCTCGGTTAAAATAACTTTTAAAATTTGATCCAACTCTCAGCTCAACTGTAAATGTTTAAAGCCAGATATCATAAACTCTTTTTTTAAATTTATATATATATGCATTTTATACATCTTTATATGTATACATAATATATATAATATATATATATTATATATCTTTATGTAGAATATATATTTTTTTATATTAATCCATTCCTTGTGAAGCGTGCAATTTTATGCAGTCAAATTATTTAACTAATAAATAATATTCGTCTGTGTGTATTATTTAATTTAGAATAAATAATTCATTATTACATTAATATTACAAGACTTCGATCTAGAAGTTGAGGTTAACTTCTAAAGAAATGAGATAGATAACACGTTTCGAATGTTGATTGTAAATAGTTGTACGAATTTACATTTTATTACACCTACCGGTACACGAGTTTATTTCACATTTTTGATTCGCCTAACCGGTTACGGAATCATTAGTCTGCAAAGTGGCTCTCGTGAATAAGAATGAGGGTAATTTTTCACCATTTCGCGAAAGAGGTAGTGAGAGATTTATAGCGATGAAAGAAACGGCGATTTCTCTCGGGAAGTTTAGATAGAAGTGCAGAATAAACTTTTTTGCTTTGTGCTTTTAAAGAGAAGCAATCGATTGTAGAAATTGTTGATGGTTCAAAAATTATTGCAACATTTGATTATTTGATATTTAACAAAAATCTGTCCTGATTGATACAGTACAAATGCGATAAATAATAATAATAATAATAATAATTTTATTAAATGTTGATAAACAACATGCAAAAAGTAGTGACTATATATTACAAACACTCAAGCATGCAGAAGATGAGGCTGCAGCTGAATCACTGATATAATGACTTATCTGATTAGTAATATATAATTACATAAATATATAATTGACATAATGATACAGATACATATAATATTATTGAGTTACAATGCAAAACTTGTTCTAGGCAATCATAAGATGAGGAAATTATATTTAATTATCGAAATAAGATCTCATCTATGTAAGAATTTAAGAGAAATAAAAATTTAAAAAACGATAGCAATTTAGGGCCAAAATTTGCCTATGAAAACGTATGAAATCGGTCAATCTTTATAGATTTGGACATGCTGAACTCGAATATGAAGTTTAAAATTCTCCAAAGTTTCGACGATATTTGTTTCGAAAGAGAAAAACCGATTTTTTTTCGAAGAGGTTTTTTCACCCCTTAAAAGTGAAAATGGGTACGTATAAATAAATGTGTCGCTTATTTTTGTCTGGAGAATGACATACTAAAAGCTCATTAAGATCGGAGGGGGACAGTTGGGTCCCTTTCCTTGTAAGATATACCCAATTCAGTAACCACCACGCGGTGTATCTTGAGTAAAGCTGGTGAAAAAGCAGAAACGCACGCATGCCTACGTACGTAGGTACATTCATCTTTGTTCTGTTCATGTTATTGTACGTCCTGTAACATTGACTTTTATATTGCAAAAAGTTACAGTTTTTCAGATCATTATAATAGAAAAAGAGGTTTCTTGTTCAGTTAGGGGAAGCCCGGGCAGTGTGGATATGTTAAGGTTTGTGAAGAAAAATGACATAGTTAAAATTAAGATCAGAAACTTTTTTTATTCTTCAAACTTCATTATAGAATAAACTTTAAAATAAAATTAAATAAAATGAAAAACTTGAACATTTATATGTATTTTAAATAAAAATGTAAGAAAAGAAAAATCATCCGCTTTAACCAACTCCCCTGGGCAAAGCGAATATTACTCGAGCAATGAGAATATAATAAAAAAATATCAAAATATTAATATTGGTAATCGTCACAAAACTAGCTGCCAAATCCTTTATATGTTGTGCCTTCATGAGCCCATTTGGTGCACTGGATCCAGTCTTCGGATGGTGGATCGATATATTCTTGAGAACACATCAAACAGCAGTAACGTACGTTCTCTTTATCATTAACAGACTTTTCTTTTTTAACTTGGTTTCTGTTTACACCACTACAGCTAGGGCCAGCTATTTCAGCTATTTTCGTTTTTTTGACATTAACTTTTTGGAATTTAAGAATTTGCTCATTTTTTATGGGAGTGGACGTCAACACTTGTGCTTTTTGTCTTTTGTTTTTACGAGCTGTTTTTGGTGCAGCCATGATGGGTATTGATTTTACTTGAAACGGGGATAAGCTCTCAATTGCCTGGTTTGCTTTTTGACTCATCGCAGAATTTTCTGTCTTTTCAATGTTGCATTGTAGTGTAGTATTGTCGCGAGACTGTGTGATAACGTCGCGAGCGCCAATGTAATATTGTCGTGAGGCAGTGCAATATTTTCTGGAACATTTTCTTCTAATGGACGATCTGTCATTGATGATGGAACATAATCTTCATCGCCAAAAACATGTGGATTATAGGACCAAATTCCTGGTTTTTTAAATCCTTGAACCGCATTTTGTATAAAAGCACCTTTGCTGTAAGCTTTTCTGAAAAGTTTTCCGATGTTATACTGGCATATCCTTCCTGGGTAATTTTTTTGAAAAGTGTTTACCTCTTGTTCAAAATACTTTTTTATGGGTCCATAAACAGCAACATCTAGCGGCTATATTTTATTAGTTGTATGTGGAGCAAATGAGACGAAAATAACGTGATTTTTCGATGCAAATTCCAAGGCTGGATAATATTTGTGAGATTCGTGATTGTCAAGCAGTATAAATAATATTTTCCGATTTTCATTTGGACGAACCACTTCAACAAAATGTTTGAGCCATGAAGAGAAAATTTCTCCATTTATCCATCCATTATTGCTCGTAGCAGCTTTAGAACCTGGAGGGGCATCATCTAAAAGCCGTTCTTGCATCCGCTTTCGCGCAAAAATGAAAAATGGCGGAACATATGTACCAGCAGCATTGCAACAGCATATGACAGTTGTCAATTGACCTTTTTCAGCACTGCTAATAACGCCAATTTGTTTCTTTCCTTTCGTACTTAAAATTTTTGGTGGCTTGGAAGTCGAGGTCCTCACGCCAGTCTTATCCATGTTGAAAATCGTTGTCGCATCAAAATTAAACTTTTCGATCTGCTCCCACAAAAGTGAATAAAATAGTTCCACCTGTGGTCTATTAAAGTCTCTTGCTTTTGCGATAGAAGTGGGCTCAGGTGATCGCAGCACAATATCAGGGTGTTTCAGTTTAAAGCGAGCAAACCAATCATCACCTGTCTTACCGTTCTTGAATGGGTTCTGAATATTATTAGCTTTTGCAAAGTTATAAACAAAGTTCTAAGAAATCAGTGCGAGTCAGGCCGAAAAATAGAGTATCCATCTCTTTCAAGTAACAGCATAACTCATTTTCATGCTCTTTAGTAAAAACTGCAGTAAATCTTCCTAACTTTTTTTTATAGCTTCCTGATTTTATATGCCGTTGTAAAATTGAAAACGGAATTTGGTAATTTTTGGCTGCCGATAAAATAGTCTTTTTCTTGGCAATGACTGCATCCATGGCACGTTTTAGATTGCTCTCCGTCCATTTTGCTTGATCTGTTTTACGTTTGTACTGATAAACCATCCTAAAACGAAAAAAAAAAACTATAAATTAAGAAAAGTTTAAGAAAAACTAAAATATCATATTTTCGATATCATAAAATCGAAAAAATTAAAATCAATATCATATTTAAAATATTAAAATTGTTCGTAAAAGGAATTTTATAATTATTGTGACTTTATTGTCTGCAGTTATTATTTAAAAGGTGTAATTTAAAAAAGTTACTATGCAATGATACATAAACAAATCATCATAGGCTGTGTTCCAAAATTGATTGTCACTACTGAAAATCTATAGTGCACGTAACTATAGCATTTTCAGTAAATTTAGCTGACAGTAAATTTGGAATCCAACCTGTGGAAAAAAAAGAGATATAAACAAACCTGTCTCGTTCACTTGAAAGATCTTTCGTCTTTCCGATATTTTTAGCAATCGCATAAATACTAGGTGAGGATGTGCTATTCGCTTTGCCCCCACTTTGCCCAAAGAACCTATTTGGCGCAAATTAGGAAAAATTAGAATAAGTTTCAGCAACAAGTGAAAAATTTTAACCTCTAATGCACGTTTAAAGACAGAGAATTCTTATAAAAATTCATTCACACTTGTTAAAAAACAATTAATGCTAATAATTACGCTATGTACCTAAGCGAAAATCGTAAGAAAACACACAATTTCGTATATTTGTATATAAAACGTAAACGATCGCAATCATATGGCGTTTTATATTTTCAGCGTCGCCGGCCGGTCATTCCTGCAACAGCTGGAGATTCATAGCGCCATCATAGATAAGCGAAAATAAAAAGTATTCGGTTTGCCTAAGGCATCCATTTTGCCCGGGCTTCCCCTACTACTTGTTCATCGGGAAAATATTTTGCTGCAAAATAAAGCTTAAAATTCTCCAAAGTTCCCCGGATTTTGGAGAATTTTAAACTTCATATCCGAGTTCAGCACGTCCAAACCTATAAAGATTAACCGATTTTATACGTTTTAATCACAGGCAAATTTTGGTCCTAAACTGCCACCGTCCTTTTATTATGATGAAAAGTAATCTCATCATGTTTCGCGTACGATTCAGTTTTAATCTCTATTTGAAATGCAAATCAGATTGAATCATTTACGAATACTAATGTATAATTAATCACGCTTTCAAATAAAGATTGAAACTGAATCGTACGCGAAACATGATGAGATTACTTTTCATCATAATACTATATATTTTTGGTAAGTTCCAAAGATATACGATGAAAGTAAGGACCAATGAGTGTGCAAGGCGGACACTTTCGATGGACATTGGTAACTTTGCCATCTGTGCAAATTGTGATGTTTAATGAACAAACTCGTAGCGCTAATTTCACAACTTTGGAATTTTCAATCAGATATGCGACGCGTCAAAGTTATACACTGGTAGTCCATTTCGATGTAAAACATTTCAACTTTTCTGTGGTCTAACGGGAACGATGGATAATACAAAGTTGCACAATATGACGACGGCGAAATCATGCATATGGATGAGTATAAGTCTAATTACTCTTTGATATTTATGGCTGCGTATATTCCTTTATTAACTAATTATTATGCTGAATAATCTCTTTAATTTAATACGGTGATATTATTTTCTTTGACGTATATTTAATCCATTGTTTATTCAGAAATGCAATAATGTTAAGGAATATTTATCGTAGATTAATTTCTCGGTATGCCAAGAATATAATTGTATTCGCGAAAATACAATACATATTTAAGTATTTGAAATATAATATATTGCATATATACAGAACATATATTTAGGAATTATTAATAAATATTTAAATTGTCATTTTATCGCAAAACAGCATTATAGAAAATTTTGAAAAATGTTATGAATTTAATATTACTTGATATTTTTATATTATAAACTTCGCAAATCCAACAATTTAATTTGAAAGTTACATTATCATAATACTCGAAAAAACTTCATCTTAATACGAAATATCTGATGTATGGATATTATGACAGTTAATGTTTTATAAGATGTACAAAAATAATATTACGGGCACTTTTGCAGCAACATGATGATGCATTATAGTACAAATTGCTATTCTTCAAACCGAATAATTTAATTATTTCCTTCTCTTTTTTCAGCAAATTGTTACCGTAATATAATTAAGCCGTTACACACATACACACACAAACACACATACACAAAGAGAGAGAGAGAAAGAGAGAGAGAGAGAGAGAGAGAGAGAGAGAGAGAGAGAGAGAGAGAGAGAGAGAGAGGATGAATGCAATGCATTTTCTCAACTTCCATTCTTCTCCTGAAAACAATGGCCAAAAGTTGATGCAGTAATTATGTAAGGTTTAAGATTTTCAAATTATCTATCATTATTTTTCTGGAACTTCTTGTTTAAATATATCTTGTAAGTATTATAATTATAGGCATTACCTGCTAATGGAGCGTATAATTTACCTTTCTTATTTTGCGAAAAAGATAAATTAGAAACATTGAATTTTAAAAAAAATAGTTTTCTTAAACTAAGCCTTTGAGTGCTCGTGTATTCTTGTCTTAGCCACCGTCTCAATTTATTCTCGTAAAATGAGTTTACTTTATTAGCCTTTGTGGCTTACGACGCCACTGTTGCAACCAAAGTGCTAGGGTCAAGAGGTAGTAGGGATTGGTCTATAAAACTGTAAGGCAGTAACTAAGCTCTTGTTTCTGTAGTTTGCAAAGTATACGCATCTTACGACGACATAATACATCAGCGTTATGAAAAAGAAAATAATGTACTTGCCGAGAGCCTTTATTAAAGTGCAAAGCTTCCGTCAGTCAACTCAATTTCTGAGAGTTCGACTTTAATCAGTTTGATTTTAATCCAAGCAACATTGGCCCACTTTTCGGAGTAATAACATTGCTGCGTTTAGACAATAAATGCGCTCGTATGTCACGACATACCTACATGTACCTGAATCTCCAACATCCCGCTGATACACCACGCTCGCTGTCTTCCTTTCTCTTTTCCTCAATTAAAAAATTTGATTTATTCTGGTCGTTCAAACGCAAACTGCATACATATCTCTACAAAAGAATTTTTAAAACCGCATTCATACTAATACATTCGTACTAAAATTTATTTTCACGTTCCAGTAGATTTGTTTGTTTCGTAAATTGTCTTGTGAATTACATTATTTCGATTTTTACTGTTTTTTTTATCTTTACCTTTTATCCCATTTTAGCTCGCTGTTATATTTAGTATATAATGTTAAATATTATTATAGTTATAACATGTTTTTATGTGAGACAATCGTCAACATATTATTGCATGTCCAAAGAGATTTCAGAATATAATAAGCAGCACTTTTCTCTCTTTCTCCTGGTTCCATCTTTATTTTTTATTTGTATCGTGCAGATTATGAGAGAACACGCACGTAGTATAAACTTTTGCGTGTCTGGCTTGGATGCTGCATGCGAGTACATCCTGCCGTAGCACATGTCGTTGAAATACTTTGCGGAAGGAAGCAATACTCATGAGCATTCCGTGCTGGTGTGATGGTATCTTCGACAGCATTCTTTGCCACGGCAATTTCATTTAGTCTCGTGTGCACACTACTGTGATATTGCACGCCATTTTTCGACTAGCAACGATGCGTAACGATACCGGAAACGTTTCATTCGCGTCGAATACAAATCGCCTACTCGGCACACTCGAATTTATTCCCTGTCACAAAGCGACGCGTTCCAAAGAAAGTTTGTGGATAATCCGTGCGCATGCCATCAGTATTTGTCTCTGGTGCATTTAATTAAATTATACGAACATGCGGGCGATAAGGCGCAATATAAATAGACTTCATTTAAACTGGAGCTTATGCTAGTAAACCGCACTGAAATACCGGACTCAAGTCGATATTAGTTCTACTTAATTAATTAAGTAATGCTTATAAATGTGCGTTGGCGATATTTAAGAGTTTAATCACTTATTACTTGGCGTCGTGAATGAACTTGAGCACAAGTCGGCAGACCTTAACTTATATTAATTTTATAACATTAAAAGAATGAGAGAGAAAGAGAGAGAGAGAGAGAGAGAAATTAATTGAGTTAGTGTTTCATCAAATTAAGTGTTTATCAAAAAGGATTTTGTGTGTGTTTTATATTAAATAATTCAAATAATATAAAATATTATGTAAGTATAGGGCATAAATATCTTTCGTGAAAGTATAATTTGAAAATATAATTTTTAAAGAAAATGAGGGGGAAAGAGAAAGATAAATTATGAAAAATAGGAAAGATGTACATTTTAATATTCTAAAGAAGAGCCAAAATACTAAAACCGAATGAAATGGAATGTTTTTCGTACAGCATAATAAACTGTAGCGGCTCACTGCGTGAAATTAATTCGGCAATATTGGAAATGGGAAGAAGATTGATGGGCGATCGCTCCCAATACAGCTATAGATCAAAACAATTCTTTCTATGACGTGTCGTTCATTTCAATTCGTAGCGGCTCATGTTTCTCCTCATGAGTTATGCTTATGCGGGAACATTTTCGCGAAAAACGCGTTCATCTTGGGAATTCGCATTATACTAGCTAGCTTTATCGATATAATATCACGATGTTGAGGGCGATATGCATTGGAAAGAATTTCACTTATCGCTTTTCATTTGTGATAAAACCATATCGCAACAATAGCAGATAGTTGTAAAAAGCGAGCATGTATTGTCAGAATTTACATTAAAATCTTTCTTAATGGTTCGTTAATATTTTAAATTTAGATAATTAGCGATATTTATGAAATGGAGAAATGACTCATAGAATTTTCAGTCGGCTTATTTAAGCGTAATTAATGTTCTCGTAATCGATATAATTGTAACGAGGCAATAAACGTCATGTTTAATATGTGTTATATGCAATATCTGTAATATTCTGAAATATTTTACGCTGTAATTAAAATTGCGATGCTTTCGCTATGTGGGTCATATATCAAATGAAGCGATCAGTCGATTCGTGGAATAGAAAAAAAGCTTGTACAAATTCGTGGATATTGGCCAACTGGCATAGATCGACAAAATGCATTCGGCGCAAGTGGGCGTTTATATCCGTTCCATGTCCCGTTTGTATGGAATATCATTTCGATTTAACCGCGCCTTCCGGAAACAATGCTTCATTTTTGATGACATGCGGCAGAGAGATGGAATGGATAATTAGCTTTTATCGGGTGACACGGCATTGATATAATTTTAATTTAATTTAGCACGAACCTATCTTGAATTTATAATGAATACAATCTAGCATTTTGGAAATATTAATTATATATGTTTAGAGAAATTGTGACTAATTGGATTCCGAGTAGGTCGAAAAACGAGCGAAATAATAAAGAGGCGACATCGTGGTTTTTTCGTATTAAATAATTGCAAGATGAAACGAATCAACGACGCGTGAAGAATTTTGCCATCCGACCAGGCAGACTTCCCGGTGGTTTTTGTATCAGACAAACTTTTTCCACATACATGTAACGCTAGACAGTGACCTAGAAGCGCCTGTGAGATTACACCTTGGCGATAACCATGCCCCGGAATCAGATTTATGCCGCTTTTTTGGAGAATCCGCTTTAACGAGCGTACGAACGTGTGGGTGGTGGCCGAGGTTCCCTGAATTTGAGACAATTTACCACGTTCTCGCCTTTCAGGGGTACTTTTTCTCGGGTTGCATATGGCCTTGCTGCTCCGCAACGGAAAGTTGCATTAACGGCTAATAAATTTTACTTCGTCGCATTATGATTATTATACTTGGCACACCGTTCGTATTACCACGAAGAAGCTTTCTCATGATAATTATTAAAAGTATCTTTTTACATAAATTACGTAAGTGCAAACTTTCTCTGCTATTATATGTACCTTTCCTCGAGGCATTTAGCGGTTGACAGACATGTGTTATTTTACTGACGTCTCAAAATGTCCAGCTATAAATTCGCTGATCATGGAAAAACGCAAAACATGAAGCGGAAGTACGCCTACACATTTTCATCTTCGTGGAACTTGGCGAAACGGTGTTGGTACGATATCGATGAAATACGGTCTCCCACGCGCTTCAACCCTCCGCCGAAAGGCGAATATGTTATCGTCCCAGTTTCTCTTCCTGGATACTTCCAGCTATTCTACCTGCGAGAAAGGCTGACCGCATTAATCTTAATTTGCTTTAGACGATTCGGAGTATAACAACGCCGTACATCAAAACTTTTCTGCCTTACATTGAGTCGCTTGGAGACTTTCTTGACCTTTCCCATCCGATGTAACCTTTTTAGTCTTCTCTTATGAAAAAATGCGATACGTTGGAGAATTGTCGTGTTAGGAGGATGGATGATTTGTGTTCGCGTATTCAAATCGACACGACTAAAAATGTGTCGCGTCACTTTTGAATAAGGATTGAAACTTATTGAAGCTGCTACGATTCCTCAGGTTTCAATACTATTGGTTTTGATATAAAAATGATTTGTGTTAGAGTTGGTCAAAGTATCACCAACATTTATTTTACATGGGAAATAGGAAATACTATTGAAGGTATGACATAAGTTATAAAATACTTGAACATTCTAAAGATTTTTAATTATTTGATTTTAATTTTTATCGAAATTATGAAACACGCTGTGTGCGTTGCATAAAGTAGGTACTGCTCATATATGATCTATCTATATTTATTCGCGACGATTATTATAAGATGCAGTATTTTATTTCTACGGCACGGAAATTGGAATTGAACGAATTTAAAGACTTTGTTTACTGAGATGACCATTTTTAGTTATAACCGCGTATTTCTGCCTATAGCCTTGTATATTTTAAGAACGTATGGAAAACGTTTCAGAGTCATGAATATTGGAAAGGATTATTCATTTCTGTCCCTTGCGCGGTAAGTGTGCCGTAAGTGCGCGGTAAGCAGGAACGCCTTACCGCGCGTATTTGCTGCGCTGAGGATTAGGGGTTTGCCTTAACTTATATGTACCACGTGTCACGTTTGAACGACGAATTTTGTGACTGTGCAGCACTCTAATAGGATTACATTGAGCTTGGAACCGAGAATCTCAACCATTTTCCGCATATACATATACGTATTCGTCCCATTCATACGCGCTCTAGTCTCGTTGCGAGGAATGCCATTTTAAAGTATGACATTTCGCTTGAAATAACGCGGAGGATTTCGACTAGATGTACGGAAGTGCATCAGACAATCGCGAAGGCACGCGACAATTCGAGGAAGTCACAGGTATTTTACAAATTCACTCTCTGCAAAAATGGACAGTGGAGAAGAATTTATGAACTCTAGGTAAAGCACGACTCGCTAAGAACGCGAAGTTTTTGCTTCGTCATAAAGCTTAACTGGTATAAGTGATTTCATTGTTTTATTATTTTTATCTTTTATATCTGATTTGATTTAAATATGAATATTGCAGGATTATTAAATACATTTGATGAATATATTATATAATATTATTGTGGATAATTATCATATTTATCATATAAAATTACCACGTACAGGGCTTGATTGCAGAATTCTGTACTAAAATAAAAAAGAAATTTTATTAGATGCAGAAAAAATTAATCGACAAACATCTCTTTTTAATACTGAATATGGAATTGATTAGAATTAATATTTGCAATAAAGTTACTTTCCTGTTAATACAGTTTTAATTTATGAATATTTTCCATTAAATTTTATAATTAAAATTCATACACGAAAAATATATATTTTTTGATGATTTTATTTAAATAGTCAAATCAGTAATCCAAAAGTTAATACTTATCGAAATTGATAACGTGCACTGAGAAATCTATTTTTTTTTTGGTTGATTCAATTAAATGGATTGAATTGTCGAACGATTTTGTTGATTAAATTTGTAATATGTTTATATTAACCAGAAATTATGTTATCAGAAACAAGTAAAATGTTGCAATAACCAAATTTTTTAGTTGCATTTGTTTGTTTCAATAAAATTGCATAGTAACGGTGACAAACGCATTCATCATAGTGTCTCTTAAATAATTATATTTGTTGTTGAGCGCGCTAAGTCGCAGTGCGGGACAGTGCCGCTAGTGAGATGCACGGCTATAACAAACATTCTACGGAGTAAAGAGAATATACGCAGCCATATTATAAATAATGCACTCGCATAAAGACTTGACAGTATCGAGTGGACATCTCTCTTATGTTACATTGAGTTCTTTCGAGTCTCCATTAGGACCGTTAACGCTGGCGTTAACGCTACTTCTACAATTGACTTGGCCAGAGTTAACGGTTTCTTATCTCAATATTTCCTGTTTCGGAGTTCTTAAACTCTAATTAATTTTATAGATGCAAAATTAATAAAGAAATTTAATAATATTAATGTTATACAAGTTCATTGAATAAAATTTAAATAAAAAATCAACCAAAAATTTAGTTTCATATAATTAACAATTTTGTTCGTTGAACAAAATTTTTATGTTAATATTATCAAATTGTATAATTAAATTATTTTATTACGTTAATCAAAGAATTTGTTACCCGATATCTAAACAATAAATTATTTGATTAAATTTTGTTTCGTTCAACATAATAGGGTTTCTCAGTGTGGATCAAGTATCTATGAAGCCAAGAATTTCAACTACAATGTGTAATGCGATATGCGATATATAGGTCCTGGTTCAACTGTTTGAGATAGGATCCGCAGGATTTCGGTTAATATCGATAACGACAATATCTCGCATTATGTCCTATTTCGAGAGGCGTTTCAACATGTGGTTTAACTCCTCGCTGCCGCATACCAAAAGGAGTTATACTGGAACTTCAATATTATCTATGAAATAGATCCCGTCGATTTCCGAATGAACAATCGTGGCTGTCGACATATTTTGTTACTCATTGAATTCGAACAAAAGGTCGATTTGTGAAGATATTACAGATGAAACATTTTATGCGAGCTATATATGGTATAGTAAATATCTTGAACGCCAATGAGTAAATGAACTCTAATAAAATGACACTTTGAAACAAAAATTTCATCACTAATATTTTATGCGTTTAAGATTGAAACATTAATTATAGTGTCTAATTATGTTGCGGAACTGAGGATTGAAGACGATGCATAAATAAAAACGTTGCCTTGGGGAAAAAAATACATTTAAACTTCTCGTGTTATTTTTTAGAATACATAACAGTCTCAATTTTAAAAGTGTAGAATTACTACTATGCATTTGTAAAATAAAAGTTAAATACGCTTTCTTTTCTTTCTAGACAAGACGTCTCCTTTTTCCATCCATCGCTTCAATCCATTCTTCTCCATTGACGACGTGGAGACATTTTTCGTATGTTGCAATAAAAGCGAGAAAATCGCGTAGAACATATTTTCTCGCTCGCTAGCGTATCTGGGAGAATTATTTACTGCAGTGCTGCTATATAAATGCGCGACGTCGCGTGTATGTTGATTGGAAATGCATAATGCAGTATATTTGCGAAAATAGCGTGCATTCGCGGTGCTCACAAAAATCTCGTTACTTACAGGTACGTCATTTGTAGGAGAGAACGAGCGGCGTGATAATAAGCTTTGTATCACCCGCGCCGGAAGATGTGTTCCATTATTGCTTACTATAATTATCGAAGCAAACTGCACTAGCAGAATAACGGGAACAATACGATACGCGACGTTCTAGAAGTTAATCACACATTGTTCCAGCGTATTAGTTCTTCTGACATTGATGGATTTGTACGCTGTGTTCTCATTCTCCGAGCAAACAGGTTTTCGGGGATGAAGTTTGAAATTGATTCAACCGAAGAAAATGAGTAGACCAAAGATGATATATCAGCATTGTCTCTCTTAGGAAAACATTAGAATAGCTAAGGAATTAAAAGTCATCTCTTTTTTAAGAGGTCAATTAATTTCTTGATTAGATGAAGATTCTATTATACATGATAAGACTAGTTTGTCAAATTATATGGTTACATCAGAATATTAAACAGGAAATGTTATTAATCTTTAGTGGACGAGTGGGTCTATTTTTCATATCTTACAGTTTTTCCTTAAGTAAGTTTTATTATTATATTTTATTATATTCCTTACTTTAAAATATGATACCGTTTTAGAGCCATTATAGTGGCTTTCCGTTTGCTATGGTAACGCCAATATTTAAAAATGAACAAATTTTTCAAAGATTTGTTATAAAGGATTTCTAAAGAGTTCACTGAATTCAAATTTGATATCAGAAATTTGAAATTTAAAATAAATTTTCAAGCCGTTAGATGATATTACAGATGAAACATTTCATGTGAGCTATTGATATATAGTAAATTTTATATTAGATGTAATATGGTGGCTTGTGTGTGATAATCGAAAAAATAAATTTTCGTGATACTAACAAGGAAACCCACGATGTTAAATTCTGATTTTAATGAAACTTTATATAGGTCACATAAAAAGATGAATTTAGAAAATATTAGTTGTGGCAGAAAAACGGTTTGAAGCAGTGAAATCACCCCTTATAGATAATGCGGGTTTTTAGCTTTTTCCGTTGTATCTTAAAAACTATTTGAGATATCGAAAACATTTTATACAAAACTTTTACAATAAAATTACCTTTGTTTATTCACGTCAATAATATTTTTGAAAAATAAAAAAAATTTTTTTTAATTGAAAAAAATTGTTTATTAAAAATATTATTGACGTAAATGAATAGAGGTAATTTTGTTGTAAAGCTTTCGTATAAAACATTTTTTGATATCTCGAATAGTTTTCAACGGGGAAAAAACAGAAAATCGTTTTACTACATAAGGGGTGATTTCATCCTTTCAAATCGTTTTTCCGCCGCAACAGACATTTTTCTAAATTTATTTTTTATATAACCTATATATATATATATATATATACAAAATTTCATTAAAATCAGAATTTATCATTTCGTGTAAAATGTTTTTGTCGAAAAATAAAAATACAAAAGTATGTTCAAAGAATTAATCAAATAAGACATGTACATAACGATACACAAGTGCGAATAAGGTTTATTAGTATATAAAAATGAGGCATAAGTTTTTATTTGCAAATATATGTAGTCATTGATATCCACCTTAATTTTAATATTAAGAGTCCGGTAGAACAAGTATTAACGATAAAAACAAGAAAATTACGAGATGAAAAATAGAACAGCACCACTATAATGGCGCTTCCGTTTTGGAAAGGTTAATGCGAACAGTTATATTTTTATCTGGTCATATTTCTCAATTACGAAAGCTACAAAATGGAGTAACTATTTCTATTATATGTGCTTTTAAGCTAATTTGCTTATAGTATTACTGAATTAATTATTAAATATTGTAGCTTTAATTTTATCTGCTTGAAATCAATATCAGTTTTTCAACTATTTCTTTTCTTTATAACATTTTTTTAATTAAAAAAATGTTAATACTTTATAATGTTTTTGATAAAAATAAAAAATGTTTTTGTCCTTATTAGTGAGTCTTCTAAGCGACGATGGCTCTATTAATGTGTCCCCAATTTATGTACCTATCTGCATTTGACTCATTTTAACATTTAGTTAAAACAGAATAAATGTAAGCTATAATTGTTTAATATTATATAAATTATTATTTCAATTATACTTATTTCAATGTACACTCATAACACTGTCATAACAATGTCCTCAACTCCAATACAGAGCACTAATAGAGATAAGCTTAAAATTTTACGTATTATGGATTCACATAAATTCCTCATATCTTTCGAAAAAAGGTTTAAAATATTTTTGAAGCTTTCACGGGTGTTTTCCTCAGAGGTGTCAAAGGGTTTATCGTCGTGATTTATTGCTAATGCCAACGTTTTGTGAACTTTGTCGTTCGCTTCATCAGGGCAAGGAGCGCACTGTTTAAAATATTTTAATAATTAAAAAATAAAATTATCTTTAGTATCGTATACATTAATAATTTAATTTAATAAAAAAATATTTTTTCTTATTTATTTGTGCTAGTTTTCTTTATGGCTTATTTAAATACAAAAGTACACTAATAGGGACAGACATAGTAATAGGGACAGTTTTCCTATAAATTTTGAGAATTAATACAATGTAATTTAGTAGCATTTATAGCTTATTCAAGAATTTTGGAATTATTCCCAAACTATTTGAAAAAGCCTTTTTAATAGAATAATGTTTCTTTTTCGCGAAGTTGTATTGCGATATTGTATATGTACTTGGCTTGGAGACGCGTTACTTGATAAGCTTCAACAAACAGGTGGCAGTTGCGATAACTATTTTATTCGCTTCGTCGAATCTTCCATACGATAATTCCACTTCATGCGACACGTCAAATATAAAACTATACTATCGATACTTGGCTGATTTCCATATCTTAAGTTGGAAGCTGTACATCGCTCCATTTTGTTATATGTATTCGAGACGCGTAAAAACTCCAGGAAAACCACAGACATTTACTTGACGTCAATATTTTTCTTTCATAAAAACATTGTAATACGTGTCACGCCTAATTTATAATAAATCATGTACTCTACCAGTTTTTAGCCGATTGATCAGGCTCAAAGATTTTAAAGTTTTAATTTTCTTAATCTGACTCGAATAAGAGTCAGTAGAATTAAATAAAAATAAATTAAATATATTAAATATATTAAATACAAATATATTAAATATATATATATATATGTTAAAATAAGTAAAATCAAAATAAAATATAGGGTATCTCGTAATTCACTCGACAATGCTCGTGGACAGGTAGAGTGGATTAAAGTGAGTCGAAAAGTCATTTACTATTATTATAGATATATTATTCATATAGATACAGTGTTGTGCATCGATGATTTTTAAATTAGCTAGATAAAGATAAGATGAAAATTTGGAAATTTATCTTAGATAAGATAAAGATGATTCAATTAAATTCATCTAGATAATCTAGATAAATTTATCTGAAAATTCATCTGAAATTTTTCAGATAATTTTTTTTATTTTTAAGATTTATACTTATAGTTACAACAAATAAAAAAGTTCATACAAAAAAGGCTATAGGAGTCAACTTCCGGTTGTTAAAAATTTCGAGATGTACATTTAATTAACAATAACATATGATTTCGACTTCTGTTTGAGTCATCTTCAGCGTTACAACCTTAATATTACAACAATTAATATATCGCAGTAAATGTCCTTAATTTTAATTTGCGATGACGTTCTACAATTCTCGTGTGATTTACTATTACTTTGTATGTGACTTGTTGACTCCGTGAGGTGAGCACAATTTTTATTTCTGTTGTCCTCTATATTATTCACTTTGTTCAACGATTTTTTTAAATTTTAACTTGAGTTTTTATCCACAACGGTCACATATAAAAGGAGAAAAAACTTTGAAGACTGTGATATATTAATTGCTGTAATATTAAAAGGTTATAACGCTGAAGATGACTCAAATAGGAGTCGATACGTATGAAATCATATGGTATTATTAATTAAATGTATATATCGAAATTTTTGACAGCCAGAGGTTGACTCCTATAGCCTTTTGTATGAATTTTTTTATTGTTTGTCGTATCAATTAAAGGAGTCTATAACTTATTAGTTTTAATTTAATTTCATTATTACTCACAGTTAATAAAAAATATAATATTTTGCCATTTGTTTTGCCTTTTTTGTGACTGAACTGTGTACACTTTTGGAACTTAAAATGAGATAGGTATTATATATACATATACATGTTTAATATTTGGCGAAAAAGAAAAAAAAAGTTCTATACACTACAACTCTCTGCATGTCTAGTGCAAAAATAAAAAACAGAGGGTCAATTGTGTATCTCGAAATAAGGTAAAAATTGCAAAAGTGAGCAAATTCACTAGAATAGTTATAATTTAATTGGTCAATATTTAGTGAATCTGCTCACTTTTGTAATTTTCTTCTCATTTCAAGATACACAATCAATTCTCAAATCACGTGCAAGTGAGCAGTTATATAAGGTCTGTTCGCGTTGCATGAAATCCCCAAATATTTTTCCACTTAAAATAAGATAGATATACATATATTTGGCTTTGAAAAGAGAGACATCAAAGGTGCCGAATACAAAAAGTGCAAGCAACACGAACAGATCTATCTACTACTGGATGTACCCACTTTCTCCTTGAGGTTAAAAATTTTTCTGCAAACATGAACTACATAAAAGCGAATATTTCAATATTCAGCACATTTTCAGCAATGTAAAATGTAAATTAAATTGTCTGTGTGTCATTCTAGATAAAGATGACACTTTTTTTCTTCTAAGATGCAGATAAAGATAATTAATATTTTTATTATCTATATAAAGATAAGATAATATCAAAATTTTTCATCTAGATAATCATGTAGATAATTTTATCTAGATAAGATCCAACACTATTAACAAGATATTAATTACTAAAAATTGCCGAATATTGGTCTTCAATAATTTTTTTCTCAAATACTATCAACTTTACAAAAAAAACTGCAAGAAACAAAAATTGTTTATTTTCTTCTCAAAGAATTTTTTCAGAATTTTTTATCAACTTGTTAGTAATGCATTTTCTTATTTTTACCAATATGAGAAAATATGGTAATAAAAAATTCTCAGAACTTTATGAGAAGAAAATAAACAATTTTTGTTTCTCTTACAATTTTTCTGTAAAATTAATAGTTTTTTGAGAAAAAAATTATTGAAAACCAATAAACAATATTCGGCAATTTTTAGTAATTAATATCTTGTTAACTATTGCGAAAATTACAAAATGGTAGAGGATTTTTCGACTCAGTTTAGTCCGCTCTACCTGCCAACGATTGTTGTCGGGTAAATTATGGGACACCTTGTATATTGAAATTATATATAAATGGAAACAGACAATCAATTAAATATTATGTATAAACATTAAAATTGGTAATTAAGATAATAGTAACTTTATGATTTTAATTGACAAATGTTTAAATCGAAATTTAAATATATATGAATGAGAAATATCATATTCAGTCAAAGCAATTCTTCTTGTCTAATAATATTTTTTATGAATTTATACAATTTCCAGTCCAACTATTGCTTAATATACAAATATGAATGCTTATATTTTATTATGTAAAACAGGGATTTTATTACAGTCGCATTTGTAAAATCGTTTAACATAGATCGGATCAACATATTCTTTTATTATCGTCGCAATAAGTTGTCATTTTCTTTTTATAAGTCTATTGCATTAAAGTGGGGATATATTTGCAGATTAGAGACAAGGTCTCGCTACCGCAAAATATGCACATACGTCTATATAATTTACATAAGGACAAATAACAATTTATCGTTTATAGTGTGATACCACTATCATTATGTATATATTTATGATCTTCTAGGAAATTAGAACTAGAGTTAATTAAACGCTTAAATTATTTTCAAGATCAAGAACTTTTTTGTGACCTGTGGCGCCGATAAAAATTGTTGCATATTGCATCAAATAATAACTCGTTATCTACAATCTTTATCCAAGATCATTTTAGAGATCAATATCATTTTAGAGAATGTAATACTATTGAAGGTATAATTGTATGTATAACGAAGAAAATTTATTTGGAGCAATTTTTCATAGCTACTTATCACATTCTCGAAAGATCACAGCATATATTTGGCGAAAACTTGCTACATACATGCATACAAGTGCATTCGCGTCTGATTACATTGATTAGTAAGAATCACCATGAAATGGTTCGCCCGTACACTTTGTGCATACAGGCGTACTGAACAATACTGCGGGATCGTCTATTGTTCGACAGAGGATGCTGACATAATCAGAATCACGATCATACATTTTATAGACCTAACGCGTGCGCAGTTTTAGTTAAGCGCTATATCATAGCTTGAAATTCCCGAAATCTTTTACGGGATGGATACTAAATACTTTAAAAGATTTTAAGGATAATTTCTTACTTAAATTGAAGACGAAAACTTTATATGATCATATGTCTGATACAGGATGTCAAAGAGAGAGTTGAAGGAAAAATATATATATATTTCCTTTTTTCCATTTCAAAAACCACTCGGGTTATTTTGATGAAATTTTGTATGTTTCAAAATAACTCGAATGGTTTTCAAAATTTTTGAAAAAACTAAATTTTTCTTTCAACTTTAATACCTTGTATCTATAAAATTAAGTTGTTGCATAAATACGGCCATGTAATGAAGTTTTTGTCTTGAATTTGTCTGAAGAATTACTCCTTAAAATCTTTTAGAATACTTAGTACACATTTGGAAAAAATGTGTTGAATTTAACATAAATCGCATGTCCCAAACGATCCACTTAAATTTTTAAGTTAATTTTACACAAGATAAATATGTTAGAAGGTAACACAAATATTATGTAAGAGAATAAATACAAAGAAAGATAACATCGACACAATTTGTAAACAAACCGTGGGAACATATTTTTTTTCAGAAAATTAACATTTATGATATGTTAAATTAACGTATATTTCATTTACTTGTCTTAGAATTTATGACGCCGAAGCTAGCGGCCACTTCTAGCGGCCACATGCGAGACGCCAGGAGCAAATAGCAGTGCGGGGATCTCGATTATAAAAAAATAGAATTTTGGACGTATTTACATAAAAAAATTCAATGAAAATAATAACTCATACTACACGGCGATAAACGTGAAAAAATTAAGTTAAAAATATTGAAAATAACAATAAAAATACGTTATAAATATATGTATAAATAATATAAAAAATATTATTGCTATACGCATGTTGATAGAGGTTCGCAAAAAATTGTAAAATGTAGTCTGAGAGACGAGGAAACCGAAAAGCTATACAATTTTCAACATCACGCCCCCATTGTTTATTTAAAAAATGTTAAACAATTAGTTGCCATATCGGCCACAGGTCACACGCATGGTGATAGAGGTTCGCAAAAAATTGTAAAATGTAGTCTGAGAAACGAGGAAACCGAAAAGCTATACAATTTTCAACATCACGCTCCCATTGTTTATTTAATAACAATAAAAAACAAATGACATCACAATAAATTTTGCTTAAATATATTTTTACACTTGACATTTATTGATATCAATTATTAGTTTTATTATTGTCAGTTATCAGTCTTATCTTTTGATGGTACGATTTAGGAAATTTGATGGATTTTGTAAAAATGTCGATTTAATCTTTACAAATATGTATATACAGTGAATGTAAAATATTCTACAATAAATCTTCTTTTATAAAAATACAATAAAAAATTTATAATAAAATTGGATGATCGCGTTGTTATTAACTACATAAGTTAATTAAAAATTAATATCAGATGTACCTGATTTTTTAAAACGCAGTTAACGTCCATAAAACAAGGCGTAGACTATTATATTTTTGTCTATATTACTAATTTCTCATATACTTTATATTATTGTTACTAAATATTGTCTATATTAATTAATAATATGAAATATTCATGAGGTACGATTTAGGTGACCAGTATGTATTCTGCAACTCCTCCCCTATGTTAAATGAACACTCGAATATGTTAAAAAATTCAACACAAACTGTTAACACAAATGTGAATGGACCGTTTCCAACACAAGTAAACAAATTTTTTTACTATGTAGATACAGGTACATGGTGAGTACACAGTAAAAAAATTTGTGTATTTGTGTTAGAAACGGTTCACTTACAGTTGGTTTGTGTTAACAGTTTGTGTTGAATTTTTTAATATAGTCGAGTGTTAATTTAACACATAATGTGATTATGTTATTTAAAGATTTTTTGTGAAATTGATATTCAATGTTTCTTAGTGTCGAAATGACACAATTTATGAGTAAGTGAACAAGTAACATAAAAGTAATGTGTTTTAAAACGTAAATTCTAAGACAAATGAAATATGTGTTAATTTAACATATCATAAATGTTAATTTTCTGAAAAAAAAATATGTTCTACGGTTTATTTACAAACTGTGTCGATATTATCTTTCTTTGTATTTATTCTCTTACATAATATTTGTATTACCTTCTAACATATTCATCTTGTGTAAAATTAACTCAAAAATTTCAGTGGACCGTTTGAGATATACGATTTATGTTAAATTCAACACATTTTTTCCAACTGTACATTTTTAAATTTAAAACTTCGGAACTTTGTCGTTATTGAAGAAAAAGATTTTCATGTTTTATTAAAATATTCTTAATTAAAAAAAAAAAAAACGAGCTCATTTATTCCTCCATATATTGTCACTTATCAAAAATAAATGTATGTTATTTAATTTTCCAGTATTTTGAAATTAAACTTGATTGTATACTTTATTGCAAGTACTTTCAAGTGTTTTAAGAACAAGGAGCATATGCTTCGAACAGTGAATGAAGTGTACTGTGTCGCGGACCCCCGCGGTTTGCATGCTTGTAGGAGATAATTCCGGTTTGTTTATTTGCACACGCTTCATTTTCGCCCAGTTCCCTGATGAAGTAAATGCACATTCGACACTGTTTCTATATTTAAGTAACTTTGATCCATCGCGCGGCTTTCCATCGAATTGCGAGGTTTATTCGCGAGCTGTCGTCCCACGAAACGTTACGCTGCACCGACGGGAGTTATCACAGCTATTTCTGTGACGCATTTAGATATCGAATCATGTGGACCAGAATACGCTACGAAATTGCCGCTAACGCGCGCTTAGCCGTAACTAGGATATTAATAATTTATGTGCCACTCTCTGAGGATGTGTGTGCATGCGGATCCCCTGTGCAACTACGCCGCAGAGATGATCTTTGATATTTTTGGACAAACGGCTTTCTAATTACTCACATCAAGTACCTTCGCCGCATCATCGTATTAATTTTATGACTTTTGAATGAAATTGCCGTGTAGATATCACGAATGCAGTGCGTCAAACGCGAATATTATAAACGAGAAAAATGCGGGAATGTTAAGAATTGTCGGCATTTATTTCGCGTAAATTACTTAATTAATGCATTTAATAATTCATTATTGCTTAAATTATTTAATGTATTTAATAATAATCAATCAATTTTTTAGACGATTATATATTTTTCTAAAATTTGTCCTTTTAACACCTATCTTGCTTCAAATGCGTACACTGCAAAAAGAAATGTGTTAAAACAACATACTTTAAAATATGTTAAAGGATGTCTCCACTTTTAACACACAAAACTGGCAGGTTAAAGTGTTTTTTAATACTTATGTGTGTTAAAAAAACACTTCCATGTATATAAAATACTCATCGCTCTGACACTAGTTTAATATTAAAAAAAAACATTCATATTTAAGACTTATAAATTTTATTCCTAACAATAAGACATTTATAGAGTAATTATAACTGAAATTAACTACTTCAAATTAATATTAAAAAATGCACCTTAGTGGGATTCGAACTTGGGACCTTTGAATTATGAATCTTCTGCGTTATCCGCTACATCACTTCTTCAATTGATAAGTGTGTTATTTATTGTCTACTTCAATTATAACCAGATAACCAGCGTATGAAATTACATAGATATAATAAAAATATCATCATTTAACAAATGTAATAAAATATAAATAATTTACATTACTATGAGACGCATTGGGTAAGATTCGGATAACCTAATCTCGTTTGGCCGATGTCGCGCGCCGTGAGTAATCGATTGAGAAGTAAAAAAAAATCGGTTGGGAGTAAAATTTACCCCATCACCCATTTTTCATCTGTTTTTATATTTTGTGATAATATATTTTAAATGTTCACAAATATAGTGTAATTTTTCTCAAAATTTTGAGATTATGATTTTCTGTACATTCAATCTGTAGAAAATTAAATCTCTAAAAGTGAATCAGTATCATTACTGAAAAACGGTAAACATTTGTTGATGATTACATTATAGTTATAAATGTAGCACTGAAGTCACGAATTCACGCATTAAATTCATTCATTTGATTGATTTTATTTATAAGTCACGCATTTTACAACACACATTACATGTGTGTTACCGAAGTTATAAAGTGTGTTATGTCAGTTGCCGTGTTATCCGATGTATTATTCAAGTGTGTTGTCAGCATGAATTGTGAACTTTTCTATGTCGAAGTAACACACGCTATGTGTGTTACGAGATTATTAGAGGAAAGTAACACGTTTCTACCTATGTTACATATGTCGCAATACTCTCTAAATTTGAATCAGTGGATAATCACTGATATCAGTGCCAAGTATGCCACTGGTAATCAGTGAATGAAATATGAGATCCCTAACCTAGCTGATCTTTATTATGTGATCTAATCAACCTTGTTTTAGTGCATAAATTCAATAAATATGGTTGCGTTAGCATATCCGCAATGTCAGTATAGGATTTCGATTGGTTGCTGTAACCAAAAATTGGCTGCTGCAGCCAATTACAAATGCTATGCCATATTTTACCATCTAATTTGCTGCAGCAGCCAATCTTTTTTTTCAGTGTGGAATTGGAAGATTGATTAACATGCAAATATTAGTATTTTAGTTATATAATGCTCGAACATTCTTCCTTTTTTAATTGAACTTCACTGATTATCAGTGCTAAGTATGTTACTGGATAATTCGTGACTATCCACTGATTCAGTAGAAAGATGTGTCGTTAAAATCACACTTCTATTAACAAAAACAAATTCTTTTGACGCACTTTCCAGCAAATGCGTCAGAACAACATGTTATCAAATGCTTATAACACACATTTTTCCTAACCTATTTTTGCAGTGTAGTGTTGTAAAAGCGTCTGTATCGCTTGGAGCACTCGACAAGTAGAACCAGTTGATCAACGCTACTTGAGAATAATTGATTGAGTCGTTATAGCGCGCAGTCGATGATCAAACGTATCATGTTGCGCTCATTAACGGAACACCTCGGACACCTTGGCCCACTTTATTTCCCATTTAAGTCTTATTCGTGTCACGTTTAATAAGCGAATTAAAATTACTATTTTTGTAACGATTTCGAAGATAAGAAATAAAATTGACGTGCAGTGCAGGAAAAAAAAAGCAGATTAGGATAGCAACGAAGAGCAGCAAATTCGTTAACTTATAATATTTTATATTGTAAAACATAAATTTCCGTTATCAGAACATGTAAGATAAAAATGTAGACTGCAAAGACATGATCGGAGAATAATGTAAAAAGTTATATAGGAAAAAGTAGATAATAGCAGTTTACATGATCATTGCTCAATGCTATACAAGCGACGTTGTACTAATTTTTATGTTAATGTATTATGAAATTGAGGAATTATGCAAATTCGAATATTTTATTTAAAACTTACAACGCCAGTGTTTTTTGGCACGTATTTTGTATGTGATGGAATGCGGAATATGGTGAACAAAAATGCACCATCATCCTCGTGTGCTGGAACTGCTATGGGACCAAATTAGATTTTGCATATTAGATTCTAATGTCGTTATGAAGACGTACAGCCTCCCGATTTAGATGAAACAGAAATTAATTATTCATGAAAAATGTATCGTCTTGTCAGCAGATTAAGCCATTTATATATGAAAGAGACGGAGATGAATTCACATTTCGCAGTGGGCGTAGGTCACGGTCGTAGTGGTTTCACATTCGGGGAGTTAGTGCAGAAATAGAGAGTTAATTAATTAAGTCATCTTAATTGCGCCTCCGGTTAAATTCATTCTGATCGAACGCACACACTGTTGTCTCTCTTTGTCTTTCCTTTTCGCACGTGCGAGCGATAAAGTGTGCAAACGTAGAGCGCTTAATTGAATGGTCGCAAAAAGTGCAGCTTCGTTTTGTTCGCGGAGGTGGAAGCCATCGCAACTGGCTGCATTGCGCCGCTTTTTACGCTGTCCTCATGAATGAAATAATCTACGCGGCTGACGCGGAAGATGATTCGGAGGGAAGAACTGTTGACGTGAACAATTAGCAGGGCCAGTGTCGCTATATGAATAAGTAAATAATCGAACTATGCGTTCACAATGATTGTTTGAATACTGATAAATTGAATCCGTAACGCAACATATTATATATCCTATTGGCGAACCCAGAAATTTGTCAAGGAGAGGCCATTGGTGCGCTGTAAGCGAAATTTTTTTTAAGATCAAATATGAAAAGATAAAATATTAAATTATTATTTAAATTATTACATTGAAAAAGTATTATTTAAATGGATGATTCATAAAACGTTTTATTTAAAATTATATTAACACAAAAAAGAGAATAATATATAATGCAATATATGTTTCTTATATCTAGGACTTTCTTAAATTAAAAAATATTTTTGGAATATCAAAATTATGATTAAGCATCTCAGAAATATTATATAACATTTTGCTATAATTTTTTTTAAAAATGATTCGAAGGATGGTGGGCATGACCTTCATGTCTCTTCTCCCCCATGGATTTCGTCAGTAATATATCCTGTATTTTCTTTATGTATCTACGAATGTTTTAGCTGATTTCGCGATAATAATCATAACAAGAATATTATTGTCTGATTGACACATTTAAAAAAGTTTAGGATTTAAACTTTATATGAAAATTAATTCTGTCATTATCTGATAAAATTTAGGAAACGATATTAAGATTGCTATATTTCTAAAAAGCTATAAAGAGAATTACATCTAAAATTGCGCCGAAATTATTGCGCATTAAAATCACTAATTGTCTATTAAATTTAATGCCATGAAATCCCACGTCGTGTTATCAATTTACTCCATAAACGTGAAATATTGCCGTAAATCAAATATTCCATTTCTCTCGTGGTTAACGAGCAAAGCCGTCTAGCTTGACATATATAAAATTCGTTACATCACGATTCTTGCTAGTACATTATACGTGCAAATAATGAAATTTCGTGAATATGTATGCGAATAATAAACTTTAGAAACACCGTTTTCAATGGTTCTGATAGTATCTCGCGACAGTTGATGCAAACAATCGATAACACTGCAATAGTAAGACAGCTCTTTCCTCGCAGGAAACCATTTGTTATCTGTTTCTCTGAGCTTTCTCTGTCTTTGATAACATTAATAGATCTGTTTTACAAGAGTTTCGTTAAAAATTCGATACCACGCTTCTCAATAACAGATGTAGGGGAGAGTTGCCGAATGCATACTGGTTGCCTAAATGGTACCTTATCAATATTTTATATTATTAGTTAATATAGGCAATATTTAGTAATAATAATATAAAATATATGAGAAATTAGTAATATAGACAAAAATATAATAGCCTATGTTTTGTTTTATGGACGTTAGCAACGTTTTAAAAAATCAGGTACATCTGATATTAATTTTTAATCATCTTATGTACAATAGTTGATAACAACGCGATCATTCAATTTTATTATAAATTTTTGTATTTTTATAAAAGAAGATTTATTGTAGAATATTTTACATTCACTGTATATACATATTGGCAATCATTGTAAAGATTAAATCGATATTTTTACAAAATCCATCAAATTTTCTAAATCATACCATCAAAAGATAAGACTGATAATTGACAATAATAAAATTAATAATTGATATCAATATAAATGTCAAGTGCAAAAATATATTTAAGCCAATTTTATTTTTATGTCATTTGTTTTTTCATTATTGTTATTTAATAATTATAAAATATTTGATTTTCCCGAGTGGAAATGTATCTGGGCGTTCCAATGTTCCATATTAGAACGCCTAGATACATTTCCACTCGGGTTATACGAATTAATAAATATAATAATGCGTAATTATTCAAATATAGATTATAGAGGAAAAATAGAGAAAAAAACCTTTATGAAAAATTTATCCTTCAATTACAGATATTGTATCTCTCTATGTTGCTTTAGTTGCAACGAGAGGAATTATTTTTGTAATTATTTGAATTTTGTAATTATTTGAAATTTGCATCCTTTGAGTTTAAATGCTGAGCGCATTTAGCACCTTAAACATCAAATCTTTATGTTTAAAGTTGACGCGGAGCTGTATTTACGGGAAATTGGTCCGCATTGTCGTGCGGCGCTCCGCATTATGCAATATTCTGACACTAAATCTTAGTTTACGGTTTATGGTTTGCATTTTACGATGATACATTTTGTAACGGCCGACATGGTTCACGTTTAATGATAAAGCGGCTGCGTATAGTTTAGGAAGATAGCGCAAAAGCTCCGGTCTGGACGGACTTATTCGCGATTGTCGGACATGTTGCATCTTCGCGTGGCTAATAAAGAGGCTGTTCGTCTGGCAGTTCCTGGCATCCAACGCTACGGGAAAAGATCGGAAGTTGGGAGAACGTTTTCAGCGACCGGTCATTCGCCAAATGTAAAGTGGGTTACAAGTGTTTGTTCGGCGATATCTAAACGGCGAGAAATGAGTTTCGAAATAGCCGATAGGATGCTTTCAGAAGTCTGCGTGCATTGCGGCGATTTTACGAGGCGGATCAGTTTTAGCTTTTATGCTTGTATCAAACAGCATCATCGCGTCGCGATTTCATCAGAAATTAGACTCGGAGTAGCGTAACTGAACGGTAATAGTTAATACTTGGTTCTTCATTCTTTGTGTTATCCAAATAGATCGTATTCTAAATTTTCTTCTATAAATTACAATTAATTCGTGATTTAAAAATGACATCGCGTTTTGTTAATGTACGAATGCCAGCCAAAAAAAGTGCAGGGGTCTTTTTAAAAGAGAAATTCAATTTCATTTAATCTTAATTAATTAGTTTCTCAAGTTTGTGTTTGATCAAAATTTTAATTTAGTATGTAATTATTTTAATATGTTTGGGATTTAATGACAAAGAAAATATTTAAAGCTAAAAATTTAGTAAGAAAATTCATTACAAAAAATTGTTAAAAAGAATGGGGCACTAAACAAAATTTTCATTCAGAAGTAATTAATTATACCAAGAAAAATGTACTAAATTTTAATAAATATTTGTTTGAATAGTACTAATTTAACATTTACTTACGATAAATAAATATTTACTAAATAAAAAAATGTTAATTGAATTAAATTAATGGTTTTTATATCAAATATTATATATTTACACATTTAGTAAATATTCAGCTACTGCTATTCAAACAAATATTTATTAAAATTTAGTACAATTTCCTTTTAGTATATGTTTATTAAAGAGTTTAGACTATAAAATTATAAGTATAGGGTAACTCCGGTATATACGCCGCACCTATCAAAAACTTAATTTATTAAGTTTATTTACTATGTTTAAAGTAAATGAACTATATCAATAAAAACTTTGTACTGTCTACTACTATGAAAAAAATATTAGAAACCCGAAATATATTAATATATTTATTTTTCGTATTATAAAAAATGAACTTTTTGAAACCCTTGTATTTTTGCCGTATATCCCATAGGAGTGGGATATATGGCTACTCATAGGGGGAGGGAGGGTATGTACGGCTCATGAAAAATTTACAAATAATACTTATAAATAAGACGTAAAATGACACAATAACTTATAAAATGCGTTTATAAAGTTTTATTAAGGAATAAGAATGATAAATATGTATATGAAGTAATAAATAATAATTATAATCTTTCTACATATATATTACAAATGTTACGACATGAGGTACATATTTCATGTAATGCGTTGATTGCATTTAATGCACTGAATTCAATCTGTGCACTTTGTATGCTTTGGGCATAAATCCCGCCCGCTAAAAATGCCGTATATCCCAAACAGGTGGGATATACAAGACAACAAATTAAACAAAGAATACGAAAGCAAAGCACTTGTATTTTGCTATATAACTTTACTATTCTACACGTACGTATCATGAAATAACCACTAAGTTTTTTTACACGCCCTACAGTAATCATTTTATGTAGATTATAATTTATGATGGCGCTACTTATTACAGTGACAAATCGATTCAACTCGCAATAATTTCATTAATATTAACAGTAAGAAGCTGAAATTATAACTCAATACTAATATAACATAAAGGCATGTAACAAAGTAGTTGCGAGAAAATTACTTTCACTCCTTCTATTTTTTCTGATTTCTGCGGCGTAAATCCCAGCGTGGCGTATTTGCCGGAGTTATCCTGTGCTATTAATATATCTGAAGTTAATGTACCTAAAGCACATATTATATGTGTGCACTATTCTGATAATCCAAATTTGCGTGTACACGTCAAAGTTCGTTGAGCGACAACTCCCCCAACTATGAATAGCCGTGTTTAATCTTGCCAACTTCGATTGAACCAAATCGGATCAATTACATCCTATCACACAATGCTACGGTGGTATCTTAATAAGAGTCTCTTTTTACAATGCTTGCCAGTAATTACAAGCTGTACAAGTTTTACCCGGGACAATTACCTAATTATTGAAAATACGCCTAAACAAGTAAATAATTTATCAGTTGTTTAACTTGTTTATGCTAAAATATCGGCTCAGTCTTTTTATATTTTCTTAAAAGATTTTAAAGTTAAACAACTGATAAATTGATAGTCTTCTAAAATAGATAGTCTTACTTAAAATTATAAGCCACGGAACATAAATACGAAATTTTATTTTTTCTGAATAAAGCCTCATCATATAGTTATATGTAATATAATGGAAGATGAATAAGCTAAGTTTAGAGTTCAATAATTATTTATATTATAATTATAATTATATAGTATAATTATTTATATTATAATTATATACCTATAACAATAAAAAATTGTACACGCTTGATATACCTATGATAAAACACAATCAAGTAACGGTCAATAAACGAGCAATAAGATTTTATTAAATTAGGGTAATATATTAAAAAATAGTTTAAAAATTTACAAGGTCCATTTAAAAATGAACATTATTCACAAGACGTTTCGTACTCACAGAACCTTCATTAGTTGCAGTGAAAATTACAAAATTATCAGAAGTTCTCATGATTATGTAAAAGTTTAACAATATATTTCTATAATCAAAAGGAGTTTCTAAGGAAGCAGAAAATTGAAACATTGATACTTTACTTTACTCCTTGCATATTTAATTAATCAATATTGGCATAATTCATTTTAAGAGATGAATTGCACTGAAATAGTTATCTAATTTTAATCGGTGTTTGCTCCACTTTAGATACCAATTACGAACATGCGAAAAGAGATGTAATCATGCTAGTACCTATGACTTGATTATAATAAACCCGGCTAGACGAAAGAGAGAAAGAGACAGCCTATTAATCTTTGATTAATAAAATATTTCCATCGTTCACTATTTCTTATGGTCGTGGCCATGGCCCAGTGAGATCGAAGCGAGTGCACACCTTCGGCCTCCGAATACCGATCTATTCGAACAGTGCCTAGAGCAACCTAGAGATACACAGGTATGTACATGTGTGCGCGATATTCCTTATATATCCGGCCACCGGTGTATATCCACCTATGTCTATTCGCATATACAAGACCGGTGCACGTATATGCAGCCAATACATATGCAAGCGCATACGAATACCCCTTGAGATTACCTGCTAGCAACGAAGGCGATTCCCGACAGTTGAAGGAGTGGGCCAGGGAATCAGGGGTAAAATGTAATTTCGACACGAGAGAGTTGGCCTTGTGCTATCGGGAAGTTGCAGTCGAGGCATGAGAATTTTTTCGATCGCGAGGACATTTGATTCTTCTGAATTCCATTTTTTCCTGATATACAAAAAACGAGAAATAGAAGAGAGAGAGAGAGAGAGAGAGAATGAATGACTTTTTAATAGCTTCCTCAGCTATTTTAAATACAACTTATACAAATAATCTAAAATCTAAATTACTAAATTAATCTAAAGTTTACAGAGAGAGAGAGAGAGAGAGAGAGAGAGAGAGAGAGAGAGAGAGACGAAAGAAATTTTTATTTTATTGCATTTCGGATAGAGATCATTAAGAATGATACAGTAAATATACTGCGAATATACTGCGATATAATACTAAATTACTGTACGAAGTGTCTCATAACTCGAAATAAAGTTTTTACGAATTATAAATGTAATTAAACAATTAAATGGGTGTACATGTTTACGTGTATGTGATAATAATCAAATATATTAGGATAATGAAACTTTATGTTATCTTCCTTTTAAAAAAAATACAAAAAATTTTGTTTTTACGAGACTTTAATTCACAAGAGATAACATTAGTAAAGTTGTCGTATATTTTTATTTCATTTCCTCTTATTCAAGAAAGTTTCTATTTCTGACGTCATTTGTACAATTCACAAATCGTTCTTACATCGTTATAAAATTATTTCTACCGGAATCGTCGATTCAATTAACTTACGAGAATGTGTAGTTTATTTCAATCCACATTGGGGCCGCATTTTTCACTTGATTGCTTTGGGTTAAGTCATTTCAGGCATTAGCGACATTGACGAAGAAATTTCTTTAATTATAAAAACGCGATCGTTATTGTGCAGTTCACCTCCATGCACTGTTTTTCGGCCAAAAACCTGCTGATCCTTCGATGTTTCACTATAGAGACCTTCTAATCAGAGTCTAGTCACGATAAAGGGAGAGATTCGACTTGTTTCATCAAAATCGTGCGAGTGAGAAAAGATATCTTTTATCTCGTTCTGCAGTAGTGCGAGAGAAAAAAGATATGTATGCTATCTCGCTCTGACTAACGCGATTTGGCAAAAAATGCGAACCAATCACAGGTTCCTATCTCGTGACCAGACTCTGATTAGAGTTCCTGGAATATAGAGTCTGAACATCTCAACCGAAGTCCCTGAAAGTAGCGTATATTTATACGCGATATCGCATTAGTCAGAGCGAAACCTGTGAGTTTGGTGTGAATGTATGTTTTATTTATTAATTTTCTTTGAATGTTCTTTGAATATATACCACATTTTGATTGGTACTGCCATTTTAAGGGACCTATGTACGTGAATAAAAAGATGTTTTATGAGTTTCCTGGACTTTGTATTCTAGGAACACTAATTCCGGTATTCATAGCCCATTCGTATTTTAAGACCGTCTTAAATAATGTGGATCATTGATTGGTTCATGACATCTTAAGACTGTACTTAAGGCAGTCTTGAATATAAGAATCGACTATGAATATCGGCCTAACTCTGATTAGAGGATCTCTACTTCAACGCATTAGATAAAAAACGTGCATCAGCAATGTCATTCGAATCACGCGTCTATATGCAGAAGTCTGTATAACAAGCTAGTCTATAATGCGCATTAGATTCCGGAGAAACAAGTTCGAATCAACCAGACTGCGGAAATCGATCGTATCGGGCAGGTTTGCGGGTTGACTCGATTGAACTGCATTAAGTACCATATGCGTGTCAACACGCCATATATATATATAATCTGACTGATAAATTACGATCCGCGAGCCGCGAAGTTTGCATTAGACGATGATTAATCACACCACCAGCTGCAGAAGCATTCTCCAGTCGAGTTGAGAACTTCAACGATTATCGTTTTAACAGATGCGTAGACAGTCTCCTCTGCCAATTCCACGAAGCTGACGCTATATCGAAGAACGCGCGATCGTTGAATATGCTATATCGGGAGAGAAGCCTGCTTATATTTGTCGAATCGATATCAATTTCGTCTTATGCTATAGTCGGATTTTCGTAATCCGTGTATGATAAACATACTTGCAGTCGAGATAGCTGCTACGCGAATGTTGGATGAGCACATGTGATTCTCGCGAAAACTAATAAATTCAAAGAGAATCCATTAATAAATAAATATATATATATATATAAGAGACAGCAATAAAGCAAAATACTGATAAATTCTAAGACAATAAATATATTTGTACACTATTTTCATGATGTCAAATTATATCCAATTTGAGTAACTCAAGAAAATATATTAAAAAATTTTGACTCAATTAAATTTAGTTTATTATTTACTTTAAAGACATACATTAATATGAACGTTGTTACCTTGAAACTGTAAATAATCACAGAAATGGGTTAATTTATATATTGACACACATAAATCCGTTTTTACAATATATGATTAGCTAAAGATTAAAGGTTACCAAGAAATCCAAGAATTTCATTGAAAAAATTTTTGATAACCTTTAATCTTTAGATAACCAAATATTGTGAAAACGGGTTATAAAGGTTAAAAACGTTATTTAATTTAAAAAATTGGAATATTATTCTCCTTTGATATCTAACTGTGAGAGAGCAATAAAACAAAATACGCGATATAAAGATGAATAAATAAATTTGTTGTCTTGATCAGTTATTACGTCGAATAAGTAGAAAAATACATTGGAAATTATTGTAAAAATCATTATTACTTAAAATAAAAGATTAATGGACTTTGGGCTTATATTTTAGTCTTAATCGCGAATCGATCTGCAATTTGCGAGCTACGATGTCTCGAAGGAAAACCGATCTGCAAGAGCGATCGTACTCCGTTTCCGATAATTCTACCGGAACAAGATGGATTAGGCGTTTTAGACGCTTCCTGTTTCAAATACCTATATGGTATATTTTAAGACACGTGACGCACGGTGTTTTGAAAGCGTTAAATAGTGTTGTAAAATAGGAGTCACTTGAGACTCCGAGCACTCGACGAGGGCGTATTGTTAATAGTCTCTGGATTATATGACATGCTACGATATACGAAATGATACTTATAGAGTGTAGGTAATTCCCGGATAGTGGTCACACACAGCTTCTCGAGTAGATGACCACGAAATAACGACCACATTAAAATGGTCATCGGACTATTGAATGGTTTATAAAATTTCCTCGTTTATAAATAAAAAAAGAGATTAGATTATATGTGAATTTTCTAATAGATGTCTATATAATAATAATTTCGCATTTCACCATCTTCTTTTATGTATTAATCTGATATTAAAACATGGAAGAAGGTGGCGAAAATATATACAGAGGTCCTTTCATTGTAACAAATGCAAACATACTGTACGAACTAAAACAATATTTGTAATAATCAATAGACGTATCCAGGGAAGAGGTTTAGGAAGTTCAATCCCCTCCTCGAAAATTTAATTTTTTTATTTCAATCGTAAAAAATACTTTATTTTTTACTCTGAGTAAATTTTTTATTGTCATAAAATATCATTTTCTATTAATTACAATCATGTAAGTACTTTCTAGAAATGCTTTATTTTAATTTTTGGAATTTCCATTATAGTTTTGACAGTTGTGTGTCCGATACATAAATAAAATTTTCTCAAGGTTTTTGGAAAACAGAATATATACTGAGATATTAATGAGTACTCTATTCACAACTATATATTTTGTTTTTAATAACTGCATTTAGTTATTTTCATCGGGAAAAAAATAAAAGTTATGATTTACGAAATCTAATATTTTATCAAGGGGGGAAAAGATATTATAAGTTTTAAAATATCCAAAGGAAGCAATTCGTTAACGTAAAAATTGTTGTTTATGTGATGAAGACCTACAGAATTGACCCTTCTCTCAAAATCTTGGGTGCGACCATGATCAATATGTATAATAATAATTTATTATCATAGTCTCGTTTTTCTGGCTACTCAATTGCTTTATGAAAAAATCGAAGTGGCTCAACTCTGCCCCGATTGCGTTCTGAAATTATCGTGAGTGCAAGATTGTTGCAACACGGTATTGTGAACGACATTATGCATACCTCGAGGATCTTTATATAACGCGTTTTGTCGCGAAGCAATCAGTATTATATAAAGTAAGCGCACGCGTTGTTGTGGATTACGAGCGCGCGCGAATTTGTTAATACGTTGTCGGTTAATGTCATACTTATCTGTTAGTCCCCCCTCGCAGTCGTTATCGCCGTGTTTCTCGAAAGACGAGGAAACCGACAATTATTATTTACCTCAAGGCTGCTCGACCTAAAGAGAAACGTATAAGCGAATATACATGGAAAGCTAATTGCCTAATCGATTATCGCGTATAGTATTTCCTGTAAATCGAGGTGTCCATAGTGTTATAATTGTTTAAATGTTTACAGTAATATTGACATTTTTTTTTAGCCTAGATTATTATTTTCAATCTTATATAGAGTATTCCATTTATTTCAAGTAAAGTGTCAATAGTAATTATAATTCTTGTAGTTTAATAATTATATGTAAGCTATAATCTGATAATGCTATATGAGAATTCAATAATGCTATTTGCATATTAGAGATAAATAACTTTTTCATCGTTTAGGAATATTGTATTATATCGATCTTCGTATTACAATTACCTCACTAATTATCAGATAAATTATCACATTAATCATGATAATTATTGAAGAACAATGATTACTTTCTATATTGGAATTATTGATTATTTAATGTTACTGGTAATTATCAGAGATTGATTTAATATAAGGGACTATTTCTTAGATGATTTTTAGATACTATGTTAAGGCGAAAATACGAAAATATATTGAGGGAGATAAAAATTTTTATTAGGTCGAGTCGAATTCGAGAGAATAGCTATTTGGTAAACTTCGCTCGTACTTCGAAGGACTATCAATACTTTGTCGTTTTCCCTTCTGTCGTCACCTTTTATCAGTGCATAAATAAGAACGAAAGTTTCGCTTTAAATTAGCAAACGATTACTTTATGGCTTTTACATAATTGAGAGTAAGGTAACTCATGCTGACAGCTTTTCATTCTCTCCCTCCCTTTTCTCCTTCTTTGTCTATATGCTGCGAATGCTTAATAAGATTGAGGAAACACCCAAAGATTTCTGGAGCAAGGTTATAAATCGCTCAGGCGAGTACTGGGGAATATAATCTCTAGACATTTCAAGTTCGTGCGGCCATTAAATTCGTATCAGTCTGGCGATCTGGACAACTTTCTTGGCTGCTGTGTCGCTGGCTCATCAGTCATCCGTTGGTCAAGTTTGCTAATACAAGTTGTAAGTGCTAAGGGAAATTTGACTGCTTTCGAAGACTGTTTGCGAAGACTTTACTAAAGTTCCACTATAATTTAGCAAGCTATAATAAAATACTAATGAGATGATAGCAGAATTTTATATAGTGAAAAAAGAGTTTGGTAATAACTACTAAATGTTGAAACCAAATGCTTAATCAAATTCATTCAAATGTTTAGTTAATATAACAAAAAATAATTTTACTTTTATATAATATTTAGTAATTATTACCAAATGATTGGTTATATTATTATGTGTAATAATATTTACTAAATATTTAGAAAAGTAAAATTATTTTTCGTTATATTAACCAAATATTTAATCGAAATTATTTCATTCAACATTTGGTAGCTATTATCAGATTATTTTTTTCAATGTAGCTTCAAAGATCTTGATATTTAGTATTAAATGTTTAGTTCTCCTGTGGTAAACGAAGCATCGAAATTTCATCGATATTGTTAGAATGAAGAATTACTCTTGTCATCGAACATGTTAAAACTACGAATGATTAATTATTGTTTTATATATGTATTTTAAATTTGTTTTAAATTCCATAGATGGAAAGCTCATAAATAAGAACAATTGAAATGATGTTCTTTGTCCGTGAAATAACGTTTTAACGAAATACAAGTCTGCATTTGCTCAGGCGTGAAATTTTTTGTTTTTACGGATGTTCGCATCGTTACCGCGAAAAAATGCTATTGCCTTATGCAATCGAAGTGCGATGACATCGCGAGAGTAACACTTCTCTTGCCATTCGGTTCTAAACGGACGCGATCGGAAACCGACCGACCGGTCGAATTGGAAATTGCAGAGGCCTTGTTCGGGTCTGCCCTATCATTAGGTAGTTTGCAAATTTAAACAATGGTTTCCTACTACCGCTAACGCGAACCACCGTCGTGGTCGAGTACACGGTTGCGGCTAGTGTTATGCAACCGGTCGAGGGAATCACGTGATGACCCTGATTCAGAGCAAAGCCGATGGGCAAGAAGGCCCTCGGTCGAGAAATAAAATGAAGAAATTGCAATTGTAAACATAAATCAATTGCGATTGATAGTGTATGATTGCATCGCGAAAGAAATTGTCATCGTCAATGGAAAAAATCGATTCGAGTCTCCATGATGAAATTAATGCTTGAAATCTTCAACTTATTGAAGCCATTACGGTATTATTATATTATCATCAATTATTGTGCTATTCAGTGTCAATTTTATCTGTTCTTTTGTAGACTTTGATATATGGCCTTATATTGTACCATACAAGATATATGAACATTTTGCAATTCCGTTCATTTTAAAAGAGTTTGTATGTTTACGATTATGCAATAATTTCGATTTTTTTATTAAAGTTTTTGCATGTACAAAATGATAGTTTAAAAATATTTTTCTATAGACGAACAATTGAATAAAATTTTTCGTTGTTAACTAGAAGAATGTAACGAGAGATTTGCAAGGATAATTATTAAATGATGTAATAATTATTTTAATAATTATTTCATTTTAATAATATATAAATAATTTGATTTAATATTATTATATATTTAGTAATTATATATTAATTTCGAAACACTTAAAATATTGTCTCATATTGGTATACTTTTATTTCATATAGACGCATTTTAATGTTTTTACGAGTGTGATAAATATTCGAATAACCTTTTTAAAATCTTGATCGTGCATTACAATTTTAGATATTAATCCGTTTCATAATTTGTGACTTTTTATAACTGAAAGTGCATCGAACTTACAACGTTTTTATGATCAATTAATATGACTATCGAGATAAGCGTAATGATAGAATAATGGGCTATTAAAAGATTTTTGTGTCTTTATTTGATAGAAACGATCACGTTAATCGGGTGAACGAGGCACGTGCCGCACGATGAGGTTGATAGTTACATAATAAAAGGGCATATTTAATGTCTCGTATAATTAATCGACGAATAAAACATCGTAGCAACGGTGTAACCATCCACAATGTCGTACTTCTGGTTTCCTATATCGATAACGCAAAAGGTAAAATACATTTCTAACGGGATAGCGAGATTATTCTCTCTGTTTAATGCGATTCCCTTTGTTTAACGTTAAAGGCGAGAGACTTTATTCTGACCTATTTGCGCTTGTCAAATGTATTAATATATAGATTCAAATTAGTGATTCCATTTTCTATCTTTGGAGAAAAAGGATTTGTAGGTATATATTTTTATATAATTGTGATTATACTATTATATATTATATTTTTTTTACAGATTTTGTAAACATTTTAGTGTCAAAATTAATTTTTAAAGAAAACTTAATTTTTTATTAGTTTTTTCTACAATTTTATAAAGATTCAATATTAAATGCGTTTATATTTAAACTTTAAATTAGAATTTCTCTTAAAGTTCGCTTAAAGTTGAATGAAAAAGATTTCGCTGTTATTCATTTCCGCTAGTTTTAGAATTGCAACAAGTAGTTTTAGAATTGCAACATTTTTGAAATTTTATTTAATAATTTTCGATAATTTGATATTAGAGGAAAGTCGCCAATACCGACATATCATTTTGTTTTAGACAATATTTCTTAAACAAAAAATAAAAATAAAACTTTAAAAACGTAAGTACTGAAAAGTGTCTTTTATTATATTAGATAGTATAAGCAGTTTTTATAATACTGTTTGCAATTTTGCAATAATTAATTTTTTCGTAAGGTAAGCAAAAATAAGCGTCTGACAAAATGGGCTCCAAAACTGAACAGTAGGCAGTAATGCTACGTATTCATATTCTTTTTTATTTTACAAACATTATCTGTATAAAGTACCTACAAATGAATGTATATAATATTATATATCTTTTCACTTTGTTATAAAACATTTTTATTGAATTATATGCATATATATTTTATGCTGTTTTGCAAGATACTATGTAATGCAAAAGTTTTTCAAGAATTTTTCCATATATGCACGATTGCCTTCACACTATAAAGCACCATATTATAAAGATTAAGTTAGCTTATGGTCAAATAAGTACATATTTATATAAAGAATGGTCTGTTTTACAGACAGGTGTCGGTTTATTCTGCACCCCAATTTCAAATTTAAAATTGTATTATGAAAAGACTATAAGAGAAAAAATAATATAAATAAAACTGATTTAGGAAATTATAAGCATTTAAAATGACGTAATATTATTAATAATATAGTCACTATTATTTAAACCACGCAATTTGCAAAAGAAAATCGTAAGAATTTTATTTTCGCATTTGTAGAATTCGTTTTTAGCTGATTTGGTATAGAAGTTATAAATATACGAATTATGAATTTGTACTTCTTTAATTAGCTAAACAGATCATGATTTTATTAATATTAATAAAATGCAATAGTTAGTTTCTGAGAAATAAGGGGATGTCACTTTAGGAGACCTGTGTCAATATCGGCGACTTTCCTCTACTATTTAGGTAAATATTCACAAATCAGTAAAAAAATACATATAATTTAATTTAATATAGTAATAATATGAATGGGAGAATTGCGAATACGGACGATAAATGCGAACGATATTGTTGCAATATATTAGAATAGTGATAACCTCTTATTTTTTAGTGATAATCCAATATGCCGCTTATACACGTAACCATGCGAATATCTATGTAAAAGTTAAAAAAAACTTAATAAATAAAACGGTTGATTTATCAATCATAGAAGTCTTTATTCAAAGAATATTGGCTTTGAATAATTAAAATTTATATATTATTAATATAAACTATACATTAATAGAAAACAAAATCGATTCGGTATTGCTCGACGTGGCGGCAAATAATTCTGAACGGCAAGAATTTTGTTTTTTGTTCGAAATTATAATTTATATTGATCATATATGAGTATTAATTATTCTAGTTTAAAGCCAAATAACTAAAGTATATATAGCTTTTGTATAAAGGTTTCTATTAATTGATAAATAATTGACGGCTTTATTTAACTTTTCCTTCAGGTGTTTGCAGGTCCTCTACTTTACCCTATATACAGGAAATTATAATAAAAAATTATAATTGTAATTTTACGAATCGATTAAAATGTAGGTAGAACTCTATGAGAGTTAAGAATGACTGCATAAAATGTATCAAAGTCAATTTTGGCTGATGCTTCGTAATTATCTGGGGGAACAGTTGTAAGACCCAAAGACAATTTTATACGGTAGATTCGTAAAACGGCGCGAGTTCCTTAGTTCCCGCGTGTCCTGCATAATCGATTGTTCCTGACAGCGTCTTAATTGCAATCGAATACGTACCATGGCCGAAGAAAACTCGGTCACAATGACACTTCGCGTTTTCGAACGAATGACGAATCCGTTCAAGCGAACGGACGTTCTAATTAAATCCATTGCCGGACGAATAAAATCGCACACCGAGGAATTAACTCGCGATGGCTCATTAATGCTCAATCGCGAATCAGTCGATGCTGATGCAAAAATTCGCACAGCTCGCTGCCGAAGTTAATTGATGCTTTCCTCCATGAGGTAACGGGAATAGACAAATTAATTACGGTCCGAGATTTTTTGCGAGAAAGGCGCGGCTGTCTCGAGCGACGGAAATACTCGGAAAGAACGATTTTATTGAAATATATGCTCTCTAAATCTGAATCAGTGGATAATCATCGATATCAGTGCCAAGTATGCCACTGGTAATCAGTGAATGAAATATGAGATCCCTAATCTAGCTGATCTTATTATGTGATCTAATCAACCTTGTTTTAGTGCATAAATTCAATAAATATGGAATTGGAAGATTGAAATTAACATGCAAATATCAGTATTTTAGTTATATAATGCTCGAACATTCTTCCTTTTTTAATTGAACTTCACTGATTATCAGTGCCAAGTATACTACTGGATAATTCGTGACTATCCACCAATTCAGATTTAGAGAGTAAAGACGCTCGTGTTACATGAAAACAATTAAATATAAACTAAGGTCAATGATTGAGCCTTTTACGGTTGAAGCATATAATATAAGATAAAACAATACAAGACTTGAGTTAAACATCCATTTCGAAATGCATATAGCATATAAAACGTTTCGGAACCACCGATCCCTCTTTAGTTAATCAAATAATAACATAATAACGATTTACATGAGTCGGTGAGCAGTTGACAACGGACGAAAAGTAAATTTGATTGTCGCAATGTGATTTTCTTCGTTATTATTGGTTCAAATTCGAATGACGTTCAAATTCAAGCCGTACAATCATGAGCGTGTCGACATAGTGTTCCTGTTCGCTCAATCTCGCATAGCAACGAAGGTTTAATGATACAACTGCATTGATCATTCAAAGAGACAGTAAGAGACACGGCACATCATGTTACATCGTTTACTTAGATCGGAAAGAGGAAAAAAAATCGTATTGTATTTCTATGACCACACATTTTATCGATATGACTTCACATACACATCACAGCCAACAATAACGATGAAAATCACATTGCGACAATCAAATTTACTTTTCGTCCGTTGTCAACTGCTCACCGATTCATGTAAATCGTCATTATATTATTATTTAATTAATTGAAGAGGAACCGATGGTTTCGAAACGTTTTATATGCTACGTATATATTCATTTCGAAATTGATGTTTAAATCAAGTCTGGTATCGTTTTATCTTATATTATATGCTTCAACCGTAAAAGGCTCGATCATTGACCTTAGTTTGTATTTGATTTTATTGAAGTCTAAAAATTTAGCTAAATACAGATTTGAAAATAATTTTGTTGGATCATCAAAATAATTACGTAGAAGAATCTCAAGCATGATAATGCTGCAAAAATTTGATATTATAGTAACCAGTTTGAGCGTCTTACATAATTATTTTGATGGTCCAATAAATTATTTTCAGATCTAGGTAATCTAGTTAAATTTTTAGATATTTCAACAAAACCGTCCTTTCCGTATAGACAGTCAGCGTCCATGTTGAATTGCACAACGTTCGCTGCTCCAGAGTCGGGGATGATAGAATAGCCACGAGATCTTAATTGACCCGAGGGAATGCACGGTTATGAACCACGCGTATTACATACAACATGCAGTCAGCAGCCGCGTATACACATATATATGCATTGCCTCGTCTTCACGATGTAGAAACGACATGAGATTAATGACGCCGTTTGCGCCGCGAGCTAATCACGAGTGAAAGAATAAGGAAGACTTCGGCGTAAATGTTTTGGTTTGGGCGGGGGAATCGAGATTTCAGTAGATCCTGAACGATTAATTTCGGCGGTGATTCTTATAATGGAAATGACATGTTTTCACAGAATAATTGAATATAAATTAAGATATCAAATCGAGATATCAGAAAGGTACAAAACGATCCAATCCATTTTGGTTGAGTTCAACGTCTAATATGTATTAATTATGTATTTTGCGGATAATTATTGTAATATTATAATTAATTTCTCCTATTATCTCAAATAGAATGAGATTCCGTAGGCGATATAAAGAGATCTATCATTGCACATTTCACGACGCAAACAAAGTTTTTACTACAGCCAATATCTGATAATCGATGAGCACTTTTGAAAGATTTGGTGCGATTAAAACTGTGTTAGAATTCTTCTGTTAATTATGCTTATGCGGGTTATGTAAGAGAAGAAATACTTGGTTTGCAAAATTTACGAGTGTATAAGAATAGATACTGGGAACGACGCGAAGTAATTAAAGGCGAGCGATAAAATTATCGAGATGCACAACGCGGTTTGCGGCATGCGAAGCAGAAACGAGATTTGAAGCAGGACCTCTGCTCTTGTGCTACCAGGCGCATAATCGAATAATCATCAGCTGGCATTCGCGCACCGACCTAGAAAGACATAACAATAATAAGATAGAGTCGCGACACAGGAAAGAGACGCAAGATTGCAGATTGGACAAATAAAACAAATCTTTTATATCATATTATGCCGAGATTTTTTGTCGTATTTAAGGTTGTTTTGGTTGTGCAACATTTGATAAAAATATCAGTAAAAAAAGTTAGCTAAAAAATCAGCCGAAAAAAATTAAGGTAGGACGGGGCTATTCCATTAATTTCAACATTAAAATATGAAAATTTACAACGGCAATATTTCTTTGTACTCACAGAAAAAAAAACAGCTGAAAACTTCACTGATTCATTAGCAAATTTATAGTCGTAATATACAGATAGTCAATTTTCTATGTTAAAGTAGCAAAGTTGATAGCAATTAATAAATATTAACTTAGTGATTTGTTAAACCATCAAATCTTCTTAGTTATAAATGTTGAATTCGCGCAGTAAATTATAGGTTTGCTGTACCACCCAATTAATTTTTTTCCGTACTTACAACTACATTGTACAATCATGTTTGTTCCTTGGGAGCATGAACACAACCTTTATATTCAATTCAGAAACATAAACATTATCGCGAAAAATGGACGAAAAAGCCCTTATAATATCAAATAATATTAGCAAAAAAATTTTGTCATAAATATGTCTTCCAAAACCAAACTGCAAAAAAAAACAACTGCAAAATAAGATAAAAAAAATTATTTAGCTTTTTTTAGTGGCTTACGTAGTGCAATTATCATGTTTTCTTGCAATTTTAGATAAATAGCTTTTAAACTATTGAGTAAGTGGATCCAAATTAATTTTTTCACAAATATTTATTAGTGCTTTATTATGTATGTATATATATAAATTTTAGTATGATATATATATATATATACAGGGTGTTTCCAAATTAAATGGCAAAACTTCGGGAGCGTGTAGAGGAGTAAAAAACTAAGAAAAAAAGTCCTATAGACATATGCTCCTTTTTGCTTTGTTTCGCAGGAAATCACGAAAAAAGAAAAAAATATATTTAATTTATTATTTTAATTATTT
>NW_017257720.1:3014163-3018511 GCF_001594055.1 Mycetomoellerius zeteki | reverse complement strand
TTTGACAGATGCAATGCTTGTATTGCTGCAAGAGGTGCACATTTCGAACAAAATCTTCATTAAAAAGTTTATAAATAAAATAATTAAAATAATAAATTAAATATATTTTTTTCTTTTTTCGTGATTTCCTGCGAAACAAAGCAAAAAGGAGCATATGTCTATAGGACTTTTTTTCTTAGTTTTTTACTCCTCTACACGCTCCCGAAGTTTTGCCATTTAATTTGGAAACACCCTGTATATAAAATTTAATTTTATTCATAATTAATATTTCGTATTTAATTTAATTCGTAATGCTACTTTGCTAAAACGTAATTTTACATAACAATCAAAGCAAACAAAAAAATTAAATAACTTTTTATAAGAGAATTGTGGTCAAATTTTATATAGAGAGACGTAATAAAACAATTTATGAAATTTTTATACTTTTGATAATGTTTTGAGTTCTGACACATACATGCTTCAAACCTTTTCTCCAATTATTAATTGCATTATTGGTTGCATTATAATCAATAGCTGTTAATCAATTTCTTAAAATTGAGTTATAGACATTAATTTATAATCTATTTTTTAATGAGTAGTGAAATCAAAATTCGATAATGATGAACTTAAGAGTCTAGAAATATTTATGAATATTTATAATTAGAATGTAGTAATTAATTGAACGTTTAATTATGAATCAAGCATGTATAGAGTAAAATGATAGGTGATCAATTATATCGATAATTCATGATCAGTATAAATGGAGTCACTTTATTGAAAGCGACAAAACGGTTGCATTCTTCTACTTTATATTGGTTTTTTCCTATAGCCATATGTAGCATATTAGGTATATAAATTGTCCATACACCACAGCTGTAATAATAACGCATCACGACAAAGCCGATAATGTTTATAACAATTACGAAAATCGCGGGAAACGCCGCTTTTCATAACGTAAATTTATATTATATGCTTCGACCGCACAAACGGTCGCGTATTTTTGCAAGTGCAACGAATGATGGATACGGGGAAGGGGGAGAGTTGTTTTGCAGAAAGAGCCATCAGCAAATGTGGAGCAGGCGGATAAAGTTGTATTTCACTTTTATGAGCGTTTTAACAAGTAAAGAATTACGTACACGTATAACATTTTACTGTCAGCTGAAGAAGCTTATACCGGCGGAGAAATATCGAATATCCGTGTGAGATTCGCACGTGTAACTGGAATGGCTTGAAAATATCTAGCTGTTTCTTAATCCATTATCTGTTGGTTTTTCGTTAGTAACGTGTTCCAGAAAATGAAGAAGTACGCGATGCATTATTAGAATATTATAGAAGTAATTCTTGCACAAGATTATTAGAAGCTAATTGTAATTTGTTTTGGAAAACTTTATTACTTCTTTCACAAAGTTTTTGCGAGAGATAAATAATAAATTGTATAAGGAAAGAACGATTTTGCTAAAGTCTCTAGAAATTTAGCTATATAAATCTAAAAATAATTTTGATGGATTACCAAAATAATTGTGTAACAAATTTAAGCATGATGAGCAATGCTAGCAAAAATTTTTCTAACATTCTAGCAACCAGTTTAAGTATCCTCACTTTTAATTTACAAAAAATTATCACTTTTAATGTACAAAGAACATTATTAGGTATTTTGATAGTTCACAAATAATTTTCTAATATGTATCTAGCTAAATATTTAAATATTTCAGTAAAACATTTCATTTTTCATGTAGAAAATATTTTTTTCAATATTGTTATTTTTAATATTACAGTAAAATGTAAATTTGCAGAACTTTATTATACGTAAAATATGGGTATATTTTATTTGAATGTGAATATTTACTCGAATTGTGTTTGATTAAACACTGATTGGATATATAGTGTGTTTCTGGCATCACGATACTCGATAGAATACTGAGAACAACCCATCGATTGTCATTGTTTGATCGATCGGAGTCCACGGGGAATTACTGGCCGGCGTGCATGCATACTCAATTGAGAGACACAATATTATTCCTCGCTATGAATTTCGATGCCTACAAGTTTATCCATACGGTTGCTCGATAATAATTGGATATACCTAAACTTGTTTAGAGTTCGATGAAACAATGGATTTATTATGCTACTTTCTTTTAGAAATATAGAAAATGAAAAAGCAAAAGAAACTTGAAAAGTATAAGTTTTATAGAAAAATGTTTCAGACAAAAATTGTAGGATGTAAAAAGATCCACTTACTGATATTATCAGTTTGACTTTGGATGGCGTCGCCAAAGACAGATCAAGGTCACATCGATTTTTTGAAATGGGAACTCCCATTTTTCATTGCATATTCTTGTAGCTTATCTTGAGAACTCTTCAAAACATTAACAAAATATTTTTTCGAGTACTTTTCGAGTTATGAGACTTGAAAGTTACAGTACCACTGGTGTTAGCATTACCCAAGATGTCCAATCGATGGCTAAAATCTCTTGAATGTTGTTTAGGATCATGATCAGAATAATATTTTTCAAGATCAAGGCTATTGGAAGTTGTTCCTCTTATTTTCATTTTTACGTAAAAATAAATTTTTAGTTCAGGGGTACCGACCTTTTTTTCCCCACTCGATATCTTATTATGAGTCTAAAAATACATTTGTTTTATGATATTTGCTTATGAGTTAGTTTACTTACTTTGTGATATTAATGAAATTTTAATCAAATTTTGTACTCAATATAATAATTATATGTTACATTGAAAGAAAAGTATTTTTGTGCTTATAATTATTACATGATAAAATAATTATTGTTAGGAGCTTCATTTCATAATTATTACTACTATAATGTTAGTAATAATAATAATATTTAATGATGATTACGTATATATATATATATATAGTTCTATATACTAAAAATAATATAGGGGTGCCTATAGTTGGCACCGAAATATAAATTATAGTCATTTTCGCTAACTATACGTATATTCTTTTGAACATAGAACTGTATAACAATTATTACTATTAACTTTATAGCAGTAATAATTATAAAAATGGAGCGCCTGATCATAATTATTTTACCGTACAATTATAGTGCTGGATTAGCGGCGATATACATGTATAGACATGGCTGTAACTGGCTCAAGCCGGACCGATTTGCCCAGCTTCCCCGGCTTCTCTCTTTGTCCCTTCGAGAACCGCTTTTATTACCCAGTTTTTGTACCGTTAATTTCTAGGACGTTCACGGGGCCACTTTCGCCAGTCTTAATCTCTTTAACCGTGAATAATTCCTTATTCCGTGAATACGCGACCGAAGCTCGCGGTGGATATCTCGCGCTTCGTCGAAAGTTTCCTCTTCGTTTCTAAATTCAACTGGCACACAATAGTCCGTTTCGTGGATCTTTCAAACAATCCACCGAGGCAAACGTGAAATATGAATTTTCTTGTTAGTTTATCGTCTTCGCGGTTCACATTAGAACGTAATTATTTACGCACATAACGAGCGCGTCGCAAGTCCCGTTTATTACGTTATATAAATTATAACTATGTGGTCGTACACGCCTATTCATGTTTAGAGTATACGATTTTTCGTCCATTACGTCATCATCCCACTTGGCCGTTTCGTTTGTGGACTATATAATTGCGTCTATGTAATCACGCGCTATCATAAAATTCTATTTATCTTATTAATATATGATGCAACCCGACTCGAGTTTTGATGAGGGTGAAGTTTAAAAGTGACTTTAAAGTTTGATGGTAGGATTAGCGATTCCTTGTTTGCTTCATGTATAAATTATTCTCGATGTCGATATATGCTACACAGTCGATATATGACTTTACTACGATACAGTTCCGTGTACTCTCATTCGAATACATAATTTTACAGCTTCTTGAAATACGTTGCCGTGATATACGCTTACATGCAGATGTAATCACCACTAAATTTTAAATCTGATTTAATACACGCGTTATAAAATTGAAATCTTTAAGTAAATCATTGAAAATATAATTCGTTTCATTTAGTCATATTTTTATTTATTCATATTATTTCATATTTCAGTTAGCTATTATTTCATATTTCTTTTATCGGGTTTCCAAAACTTATAGTTATTCAAATGTGATTTATACGTAATCATCTTATATTTTATAGTGACTTTTTTTCACTAAACTTTGATGCTGCTGATCGTTCATTGTGCGATTTTAATCTCTAATTACTCTCGAATAGTTCACGTTAATAGAAACAATGGACTAGAACTGTGTTCCGTAAACACTGCCGTATACATTCTGCACATGAAAATATCTTCATGTTACATATACTATAGAATTTCAGTACTGACAATGTATATATCGGAACATGGCCTAGAATGGATCATTGCGCAGCAATAGGTGATTATA
>NW_017257720.1:3007118-3014066 GCF_001594055.1 Mycetomoellerius zeteki | reverse complement strand
AATTATTTTCTTTTACATCAAAGCGAAACTGCGTAGAACATATTGCGAATACGAGCTGCACTAAGGATTTTTACTGTTACTTTTGATTATTCAGACATCGAAAACGTGATTTTCTTTCTTTTACGACGTCGGAATGATACGATAATTATTTAGATAATAATAATCGATGTCACTTTAAATATGTTACTTCTTAGGCAAGTGTAATTATTTTCTTTTACATCAAAGCGAAACTGCGTAGAACATATTGCGAATACGAGCTGCACTAAGGATTTTTACTGTTACTTTTGATTATTCAGACATCGAAAACGTGATTTTCTTTCTTTTACGACGTCGGAATGCATAAATAAATGCATTTCACTTCGAAACACAAAAGAAATAATTCGGGTTTCTCATTATATTTTCTCATGCTTTTGTTTAAACCTAGTATTTAGCTCCGCAATATCAAAGACAGACTTGTCTGCCGATAACTTTGAACAGCAGCAATTATCGTTTAAATGCGTTTTTTTATTTTATATTTTTAAAGAAATGTGGTTAGATTCGGATAAATATGTACACAGCGAAATACTTTACTAATACATAAAATAATGTAAAAAGAGATCTGAGCGCGTGCTAAAAATTACAAGAGAAATTTTACAGTGCCAGGAAATCGCATTTCATAAAGTATAAAATTTTCTCTCACAAATTCGAAAGCAGGAATCGTTAAATGTGGAACGGCCGAATATTCGATACCGATGGCTGTGCGCGATAAATCATTCGCTCGAGAGTTCAGTCTACATATCTTAACATTATCAATGTTAAGTAAATCAAGCACGAAGAAAGTCGTTTTCACCGGAAATGCAATTTTTAATATAATTTAACACGAAACGAGGAAAAAAGAACGTATTTAATGTGCTGTCCATAGTTAAGTAGCGTGGTTTATGTTCGCTTTTATGACGTCTCACATTTATAAGTCTCTCCCTTTAGGTGAAAGAGAGCGTGTTCTCGCGATCGAGCTTTGTCAAGTTATGTTCAACGCGACAATTCCAACCGACGTAGAACAGACAAATATGTGCAACCGCAAACATGATAAGAAAAACTTTTATGGCAAAAACAATTGCACATTTTATTCTCTGTGGCCTATAGAAGAATAAGAGTTTCCTCCTTCTTTTTTCAGACTGTATGCGTAAAAATATTTTCTTTTAATTTTGCAACGTTTTCGCAAGATATTGTCGTATGAATGTCACGTACCTACCGCGCGAGGCGAATTGAACTCGGAATTACGAATTTATGCAACGTATGTAAACGAAGGACAGCGATTTAGTAGCCACATATTAAAACGAAGGAAATGATATTGTCAGCATTGTGCATCGTAAATTTTTAATATTCCGCACAAAATATCTCCGGTACTAAGCTTCCAATAAAGTTTCGCTTCAGCTGAAATCCAGTGAGACTATCCGGAAGACACGGTCTCGCTATCTACATATACTTTCGAAACTATCTGAATAATTTGAATGTATTCGGTAATTTTGGCGTTCATTTATATTTTGCTGTTACTTAGTTCACTTTTCAGTATCCTTGATTTAAGAGTGTAATGGTCTTACAAATTATTATCACATCGTCTTTAGTCTAGAATTTGCTTAAGTGATTTAAATTTATTAGGTGCCGAAAGTTAACTATCGTATCGAAACTCGCATCGATGTCGTGTCTAGGATCCCCGTTAACTGTTCAGGATGAATCTCCATTAACATGATATCTCCTATAGAGGCATACATGTTCGGGATGTTCGGATAATGAACTGCTGACGGAGCGACATTACAGCCAACTATGTGACACGTGTTATATCGGGTATTTCGGCTATCATTTATATTTTGGTCAATAGATCAAAGAGCACATTCATTTACGCACGTGTCCTCACAAAACCGCGACATCGTTCTGATTTTTCGTGTATCTATAATTCCGTAATGTTTGCAAATATTTCGGTGGTATTTACTTTTTTATCTTTTTTTAGTATATTAACTTTTAAACGCTAAACCCGGGAACAACACATTGCGGTATGACCCAATCATATCACTCAATTCAATTACTTATAACTTTAATAAAAATGAACATATTGTAAAAAATTTCTTTCCACCGAAACACCAGATGTTAAAAATAATAGTACCAAGAAAATGTATGTATGTTTATTAATAAAAAAAAGTTACAAACAATGGAAAAGCATTGGAAAAACAAAGCTGGATATGACATATTGGAAAGATGTTTAAGAAGTTTTTGATTAAAAAAACTAATATTTTTTTCGTAAAACTATTTAGAAAAGAAATAACTTATATACATAAAATAAAATGAAATAAATAAAAGCACACGGAGACTGTATAATATTAACACAATATGAACTATTGAAATTATTATCATTATTCCCTGAAGAGAAAAAAGATTTGATGATGCTTGCACGTGTTTAAATAATATATCCATTAATTCGAGACACGTCTCTCGTTGCGTCACGTTATTCAAATAAAACATATCAGGCAGACGCGAGAGCTTACATGACTTTTATTATATGGATATCTGATCTATATGATAACGATTGGAAAATGGAGCACCATTGACGCTTATTTGTATAATTTAGCAGCTGGATATTAGTGTTACATGTCGCGTAAAAAACGACCGTTGGTTACGCTCATTCTGCCGGAAGATATCGCAATCATTAACGGAGGAACGAATTAAAGTTTCAATGCCCACGAGAGTCTTGCGTTTTAGTGGAATCGTAGAGAAGGCTACGGAGAATCCTCCATGCTGCCGGTAATTAGCCAAGATTCCGAACGGAAGCGCCGGGCAATTTCAACCAATTGGAGCGACAAACGCCGCCGCCGTCACCGTTGCCGAGTTGTGGCCGAGTATAGTGTTTCGCGCGTTATGGAACTGTGCACGCTGCGCCATGCACAGTTAATATTGGCAATTTGATATTGTAACGAGGCACCATTCGCTCGTTTTCAGCCGCGCGAATTTGTTCCGTTGATTTCTTCCGCCACGCAAAACAGTTTTTTCGCATCGAAAATGGGAAAAAACTCGCACAAGCAATGAAAACATATCGAATAGGAAAAAGATTAAACTGTGACAATTCTTCCGTAAATTATCAAAAGCTAAATTGTGCAAATCTGAGAAAAAGCTATATTCTATTAATTTTTAAGCATTAAAACTTGTAAATTATTTTTAATAGATCGAGAATAAAAAATCGTACATTAATTACATGGAAAATTAAATTTCGCTGTTATGAACTCAATAATATAGTTTTTGAATTATCGAAAGTGCTCTGTGAGCACAAGTTTTACACCTTTGATGCACTACAGCTCAAAAATTACCCACTATTGAACCTTGTGTCTCTTGTTCATTATATTATAAGTTACATTATATGTGAAAATTAATTCATTTTATCGGAAGCCAATTTTTCATAACATAATTAGTGTGGAGTTCTTTTTCGAACTTTTAGTATATTTTCTTTTCTCGATTTTATATTTTGAATTCCATGTTATTGGTGTATTTAGGATTTTGCTAATGCAGATCCTTGAAATACACTTCATGCTCTTATAATCCTTTTTACTCGACTAATATTGATTAATGGTTAATTCTGCAAGGAATTACCATTAATTGAGGATCGCCCATTCATTATCATTCGGTAGACAAGCATTCTTGAACGCTTGTCATTCTAATCGATGCATTTGTCTTTAAATGGCTCGGCGAGCGTGTCAACATTCTCCGCGAGAAGTAGATAGCACGCGTTCTGACTTCAGCGACGGATTGTGGCTCGCCATCGATAAAACGACTCCGGAAGGAAGCGAAAGGCCTGATGGAGGCTTCTTCCTGAGGTCGTAAAGTCTCAATGCTATTTCGTCGCCAGGCGAGGTCGACTGCTCAACTGTACATATACGAGCATGTATATAACTAAATCCGTGACTCTTGTAAAGCCATTGAATATTCCGTGCGACCTGGATCGATTGAAGCCGCAAGTAACGCATGTTAGCTCGTAGATCAAACGCATTCTTTTTTGATCCTCAAGATCGGAGACGCGCGTTTTGTTCGGACGGCTCGGAAAGCCTACACGATGAATGATCCGGATACGACAAATATTTTACTGCGGCACAAAGGCGTTAGTTTACGTTTCTCGTGTCCGGGATCGTAGTCAAGCCGAAAAGTTTTAGGTTGCGAGTAAGCCGACACGAGTCGTTGATTTACATTCGCTCGCTTAGATTTTTGTCATTTACTAGTATGCGACATTACGTGATATATTCATATTCGAATAATATTCTTTATAAAGTCGCTCTTCATCCAAGGATAGTGACTTCAGTTAAAATTAAAAATCGTACTAATTTAAAACTTGACTGACACAATTGGATAATTTTTTACATTAATTTAAAAGCTAGTCTTGCAAAGAGAAGTAATTTTTCATTTTCAACCATTTCCTTTTAAAATGTCTGGAAGGTAATCAGTCTCGTAAAGAACATTTCATGATTGATGTAAGTTACGAAGTGTAGGAGAAAATAAGTTTTTACATCTTTTATTTTTACGAAAAAGAGTGAAAATTAATATTAATTGGAGGAATGAATTTGTATATTATATCGTATCTAATTATTATAAGATAACTTGAATCATTGCACGGATATCATCGTGGATATAAATATATTTTAATAAGCGTTATTTATATCTGGTTATCTCTAAGTGCAAACTTTATGTCCCGTGAGGGACAAGTGCATGCAGAAATTTTGTTCCCTTTTATGGAGAACGCGGGACCGATGTGTCGTGCGCGAGTTTACTCGAGCAGACTTAGATATGAGGCTGCGTCTGAGGCCGGTATTTCTTGGTGGAACGTGTTTTTCAGCCGGAACGAAATGTGATAGCGCGAAATATTGATACGGCCTGTTGAATGAGATCAGTTGATATTCAAAGGACATACCGAAAACTGGAGCAAGGATGGATGACCCAGTGACCTGCGGCTTTTTGTCTGATTCGTTCCTTCATAAGCGCCTTCTTGCTGCCGAAGAGCTTCATGGCCAACTTGTTGTCCGTCGGCTGGAACAGGGCCTGAAGCTGATTCTTCAGGAAGCTCTGCTTGACTTCCTGGCCCGGGAGGCCCGGGCCCGGCTCCTCCTTCGGCGTCCCATAGAGAGACACGTCGTCCACCCCGAAGTGGACTTTCCCGCTGCCCTTGTAATTCATCTCGTTGCCTGTAACATGGTCATGTCAGCTCAGTTCGACGACAAACGTTCATTATTCTGCGACTTTTATCGTCACCGATAACGCCCGTAAAATCTCACGCCTGTCCGATAAACCCGAGCCGAGTCACATGATAGCGGTCGCATAAAGCACAAATCGCGAACTGTTCACAAGCATAACTGAACTTGTAAACTCACGCCATGATAGCGCCGACATGTATGACTTAATGTCGTTAACCTGAAATGTTTTTATGGCTCGTGAACTAACTCGCGAAATTTGCTGTGAGCAAATTTCATGGATTACTTTGTAAAATTTGTATTAGGTTAAGTTAAATTTATTTTAAAAACGTTAATTGTCTGATAAGTTCAAACTTATCAGACGACCGTTAAATTTAATGTGTCGCGACACACTGTACACACACACACACACACACACACACACACATTCAGGAATTCCATATCATTTTCTATCTTTGTTTTGTTATTACATCTTTTATTTACATTTTTTGTGATATAATTGCATCTTTTTTTTAAAACAAAAAAGCTTTTCTTGAGAACTCAAGCTTTTGTGCATACATCAATAATGTTTCCAAATTTTACGTGTGATATTAATAATTTAAAATAATTCTAATATGAATATCTCATTTTAATTTTGTAATTGTGAATCACTCATGTAGATAATAAATGAAATATTTCTGCATGTAAATAATTACTTTATACACGTATTTATCACGTTTACAGATATTTCGTACATCCATTAATTCATAAAAAAATAATAAAATTAATATAAATACTATGATTTAGGATTAATCATAGTATTTATGTTTTTATTAATTATTTAAATTATTTGTATGTAAAATTTGGAAAATTTAATTATTTTTTTGTAAAAGTCTTGATTTATAAAACAGTAAAAACGAAAAAGATTCAGCGAAGAAATACAATCGTCGTTTTTATGTCTCTTTGTTGAAATAAGTACTGACGAAGTCGATGACTATTGACAATCGCGTAACCGTTACGGTTTGTCAACACTCACCGGATTTACGCGATTTACGAACACCCCATAATGTCCAAGTTGAGATAAACTCCTCGTACGATCTTGACCAGGAACCAGTATTGTTCGATTTCAAACCGTTTCGCGACGGCACGGCGTCTTGCTGCATGAGCGGCATCTCCTGCGCCACTAAATCGGATCCTTCTCCATCTTCGACGTGCACCGTCATGGCAAGTTCGCGGACGAGAACGAGATGAAACAGAATATCGCGTTGACCCGGTCTAAAGGCAAATACCGCGCAAGATTCGCTTAAGTAACGGAACAAGGACGCGAAGAAGCACGAGAAGAGACGCGTATCCACTGACCGGTTTTAGCCGGACGAACGAGTACATATGTACCGGTTTTTTTTTTCCATATGTTAGTATACGCTAATCCCCGAACGCTCTACCATGATTCCTGCCGATACGTATCACAGTGGCGTAAGAGATCCAATATCACAATTTATTGCGCTCGTCACTGAGTAATATTTGAAATGGACGAACAGAAAAGCTACGTTTTAATTGTGATCAATAAAAAAAGAAAGAAAAAAGAAAAATATTGTAACGAAAAATATTGTACCGCTTTATATCATATTAGAAATGTATTTTTATCAGGATATATTATATATTACTGTAATCTATATATATATATAATATATATATAATCTATATCTATATATATATATATAGGCCCGTATTTAGAACGCGCTTACAACGATGTTAGCGCGCTAACATA
>NW_017257720.1:2951574-3007097 GCF_001594055.1 Mycetomoellerius zeteki | reverse complement strand
TATATATATATATATATAGATTACAGTAATATAATATAATATATCCTGGGTCATAGGATATAAATGTGTGTCAAATATTCTACGGACATATTTCTATCAACCAAATATAAAAAATATTCTTATGAACATAGGTCTATATAGAAACGCTTAGTTTTTGTGGTAGAAGGAATTTTATTATTTAACAGTATCAAACAATTAATGGAACAACTAATGCGCATTTTTCAATATTAAACACTACACTGAAAAAAAGATTGGCTGCTGCAGCAAATTAGATGGTAAAATATGGCATAGTATTTTTAATTGGCTGCAGCAGCCAATTTTTGGTTGCTTTAGTCTATCTGCAATGTCAGTATAGGATTTCGATAAACTGCTGCAACCAATTAAAAATGCTATGCCATATTTTACCATCTAATTTGCTGCAGCAGCCAATGTTTTTTTTCAGTGTACTAAAAACGCTTAGTTTTAGAATGATTAAAGGTTTTCCCTATCTTTTTTGTGTATAATTGGCAATAATATAGATAAAATCATTTGGAGAAGATTATTTTGAATAATTTTTGTAAAAAATGTTTAAATGTTGTTTATTGAAAAATGTTGAAATATTTAAATGTTTCGAATTTCAAATGTTTAATGTAAAAAATGTTTAAATGTTCGTTATTTGTTTCATTCATTGTTTCATTGTTTGATATTGTTAAATAGTGAAACTCCTATCTAAAGAATAAAGCGTTTTTATACCCACGTTCGTATGAACTTTTTTAAATATTTGATCGATAGGAATACGTCTCTAGAATATTTAACATTTATTTATTTACACTAGTACTGGTTCAATCTTTTCAAAATTCTGGAAATATAAATATCACGCTAATTTAAATTTTATTTATTAAAGTAACACACGTATAGATATATATATGATGTAAATTAGTGTTGGGATTTACTTGCACATTTCGGCCAATTTTCAGCTTGATTCCTGCCCCTTACTTCATCAACCGGCGCGCAGCCTAAATGCCGAAGGGGCAGAAACCAAGCTTGGCAAAAATGTGCAAGTAAATCTCAGCACTGATTTACACCATGTATATCTATACATGTATTATTTTAATAAATAAAATTTAAATTAGCGTGATATTTATATTTCCAGAATTTTGAAAAGATTAAAATTTTCTGTTTTTATGTGGCATTTTAGGCACATTTTATTTATTATTATTCAGAAAGAAACTTTACATACAACTTATCGTTGTAGTTTTTATAAAAAATATTAAGATTTGCATATTAGTCGTATTTGCAGATTTTGTAAAGTATTCTGTGTTGTAAGAGTTCGAGTCTGGAATGATTTAAATTTAACGATTTAATTTGTGCTACTGTGACATGGAATTCGAAATTATAGGTTAAAATCATACTTTTTACTTACGTATTTTTCGATGAAGTTATTTACATAAGAAAATATCGTCAGGGGAACTGCAAATTGATTGAGGTTTATACTATTTTAATGAATGCACTTGGATTCAGAAAGCGGCTATATGTGCGCGAAATGTCAGATGTTTATTATATTCCAGTATATATCATCATATGATATTTCCAATTTCCACGAAAGATCTACTGCCTTTGTACGTGACAAATATTATATGATGCATTCAAACCTGAAAAATGAGATGCTTATAACGGATTAGGGTAACTCCGGCAAATACGCCGCGCCGGGATTTACGCCACAGAAGTCAGAAAAAATAGAAGGAGTGGGGGTAATTTTCCCGCACTACTCTATTACATGCCTTTATGTTATATTAGTATTGTATTTGTGTGTGTGTGTGTGTTATGATTTTAACTTCTTACTGTTAATATTAATGAAATTATTGTGAGTTGAATCGATTTGTCACTGTAATAAGTAGCACCATCATAAATTATAATCTACATAAAATGATTATTGTAGGGTGTGTAAAAGACTTAGTGGTTATTTCGTGATACGTACGTGTAGAGGAATACGTAAAGCATGTTGTATAGCAAAATACAAGTTCTTTGCTTTCGTATTCTTTGTTTAGTTTGTTGTCTTGTATATCCTACCTGTTTGGGATATACGGCATTTTTAGCTAGCGGGATTTATGCCCAAAGCATACAAAGTGCACAGATTGAATTCAGTGCATTAAATGCAATCAACGCATTACATGAAATATGTACCTCATGTCGTAACATTTGTAATATATGTAGAAAGATTATAATTATTATTTATTACTTCATATACATATTTATCATTCTTATTCCTTAATAAAACTTTATAAACGCATTTTATAAGTTATTGTGTCATTTTACGTCTTATGTATAAGTATTATTTGTAAATTTTTCATGAACCGTACATACCCTCTCTCCCCCTATGATTAGCCATATATTCCACTCCTATGGGATATACGGCAAAAATGCAAGAGTTTCAAAAAGTTCATTTTTTAATACGAAAAATAAATATATATATTTCGGATTTCTAATATTTTTTTCATAGTAGTAGACAGTACAAAGTTTTTACTGATATAGTTCGTTTACTTTAAACATAGTAAATAATACTTATATAATAGATCAAGTTTTTGATAGGTGCGGCGTATATACCGGAGTTACCTATATTCTTTGATGACACAATGTTGAATTTGCATTCATAAAGTCGTGTAAACGTTGTTAAAAATTTCATCTAATATATATCGTCTGTTGTTCAGTTATGTAATATGTTTTCCTATTTTAAACAATCTTATCCCGAAATAACTTTGAGTATGGTAATCATTTCTCATGAAACATATCGTATTATTTATTACGCATTATAATACATCTACGGAAAGCTGTTCTGCAATATTTCTATTTTCTGTTTTCCTCTTTCTTTCAGGATCGCGACGTTTAACATATTGCACTATCGATTTTCGCTTCAATATTATTTATATAGTAATCTCGTCTCTTATTTCAATTATTTCTCCATAAAATATAACACATTCTTCTTTAAATCGTCATTAGTTACATCGTGCACATTTCGTCAATAAACGCATCACATTGCTCACATTTTCATATTGTACTCGATGGACAATACACTCGTCACACACGTGTATAAGCGCGTGTCACAAATCCTATCAATGATTTATGACATTTCACCGCAAATACCACAATGCGACAATTGCACTCGCATACATCTGCGAGAAACAGATTTAATTTGACGTTTATGAGCGTTTTGATTCGATTTAGTATTTTATTGACGCGATACAAGTAAAAAATGAATATACTGACGATCGCGAATAATCGAAAATTTAGTCTATAATTTCATGTCCAGTCACTTCCGTATCATGAGCAGTGATTAACATAACATGGATATTATAAATGTTTCACGAGAAAGCCGTTTATCACGTACTTATGTTAAATTTTACTTTTCCCCTTAAATTGCAGCAGACTTTATACATGTTTGAGAATTTCTTTTAGAGTTGTGTGTGAATTTATCTTTATTAACCTTACGTCTGGTCTATTCGCTGTTTCTAACTGAACTACTACTTACTACCTTTTCAACAGGTTTTAAAACAAAAGCTTAGTGTCGCTACAACACTAGCGGCACCTAAGTCCGCCAATCGCGGTAAATTTGAATAAACATAAGTCGCACAAACTACTAAATAAAATAAAAAGTTTAGAAATAAAATATATCTTAGCAACGAGTAACGCTCGATATTACGGTACGGCAATGCAATCACACGGTTCATCCTCATCGTTAGAATTGTTACTTTATTACGGCAGATCTCATTAATTTTTATTCGCATTTTTTATATTGTATTCCCTCGAGAAGTTTGTAAGCTCAATTGGAATTTATAACGGTTGTGCTTACGTCTCGTATTTTACGCAAATCTCCATGAAATATTTCTGTATATTTCAAATAAACCGATCGTTTATTTAAACATAATGCTTGTACGACATCGATATTTGTCGTATAAATAACGACATGATGACATTTTTATCAAGACTTTTACAAAAAATATAGAAGCAATATAAACAATAAAAAATACGTTTACATTGAATATCGTATTTAAATGTGGATTCTCTTCGGATTTCATGAAATGCAGTATTATTGCATTCTGTCACGCTGCATGAAAGTTACAATCTGTGTATCACCGTAATTAATTGAATTACTTAACTTTAAAATGATTGCCGTATTTACATTTTATGAAAGTGAACTGTTTAATCAATAGAAGTAGTTGGCAAATTTTAATTGCGAGCAATCATGTATAAATTGTTAACAATGTATGATGGTAAATAAACATCCTCAATGCATATTTACAAAAACTTACTTCAACATACTCATTGTCAGTGTGCTCGAGAGACAATCAGAATTGCTGTATTTACGATTATTTGATCAAAGAGTAGATCTCTCTCATTATTGATCCAACGGCGCTTACCTGTGTCGCCCAGGAAATCGGTGATGAGCAGGGTCTCGTCGTCTAAAGCAGTGACGAGACTGTCCGTGCACGTGTTGGTGTTCTCGATGCTGATCTTGATGCTGTCATCTTTGTTGAGCCGTGGATGATTGTTCGCGGCGGGGTTGTTACCGGCGTGGCAGTTGTTGTTGCCGACCTGCTGGCCGAGCTGGTGATGGGGAGAGCGCACGGATTCGGTGCTGCTGGTGTGCAACCTCACTCCCGTGGTCGCCCTTCCGTTCACCAGCCGTAGGCTCGGTGCCCGATGACCGCCGCCGCCTCCACCACCGCCACCGGAGCCGGTCACAGAACGACCGCCACCGCCGCCGCCTCCGCCACCGCCGCCCTCGCCCTCCCTGCAACAAATTATACGCATTATATAAGTGTTCTCTTTCCCCTATCTCTCACTGCAAACACAAGCTATACTATACTGTATAGAGTAAAGTTCCTTATTATGAGATACTTTTTTTTAAAGACTTGTAATTTATTTAATTTGTAACCTTAATTTCTACCTTCATGTCTTTATGGGAAATATATTTAAGTTTTATCGCCAAAAGTTAGCGGTCGATAATAACTATACTTTGTTGTATGTGAATTTTTTTTATCAAAAGTATCGATTTTGATCATTCAAAAAAAGGATTCCTAATATGAGATACAAGAGTTTCCTTACATGAGATGGTATCTCATAACAGGAAACTAAGGAAAAAATAAAGATAAGTTTTTTATACACGTTTTTATTATATTACATAAAAGTAGGAACAAAAAATTTTAATGTTATACATAATAATTATACTTGTCATTTTTCGATGTGTGCGTATGTGTGTGACAAATCTCAATAATAATAAAATCGTTATTTTTAACATATTGTTCGATAGTATGCTTTGGGATATTGAATTGTTTAGATGCTTTCATATTAGCTAGAAATATCTGTGTATCTCATATTACGACTTCCTTACGGTTACACGATCACCAAATCTAATCTTTACAATTAAACAAATCATTTTATCACGTATTTTCCTATTAATACGATCTTACTTTATCATTGCATGCAGACTTTATTACCTAATATTTTTTTTATAATAAAACAAAATTTAAAGACTAACCTCACTAAAATTTGACAACATCCAATTTCACAAATCTTTGTTTGCAACGACTACACGCATGATCTAATAATGAATTTTTTACTAAATAGGTTTCACACTAAGAGTAAAAAGTTCATGATAGAACCAAACAAATGCGCTTATTAGTTTAGCAGAAACTCCGCTCTCATATTAGGAGCCTATCCCATAATAGGAGAATATATACCTTACTCTGGATAGAGTTCACGAATTTTCATGGAAGTTACCTCATCTTTTTTTAATTATACAGTAGGATGGAGCGATTTTTTTACTTCCTGTTGTGTGTATTTGTATTTTCGGAAAGGGCATAAAAAATTATGAATTTTGAACAAACAAAAATTTTTAATTGAATATCTATTTCTGCTAAAAAAAAAATTTTAAGTTATTTTTTTTTAATTTTTAATTTTATTTCAAATAACGAACTGAGACAACACAACGTGTGTCCTCAAGCAAACGTGAAGAAGTGGCATATACTATTATCGAATCTCGGCTTAAGAGGCTCAGACCTAAAATAAAAAAGATTTTCAACAATAAATTATAATTATTTTTAAGAAACAATTGTTATGAATCATTAATTCATAAAGTAATAAACTGATCGTTAATTCAAATAAAATAAAAAATGAAAGAAAAGACTTTTTCGGTTTTTTTAGCACAGAAGTAGATATTCATTTTTAAATTTCCGCTTGTGTGTGTGTCTAACCAAAATTCATCATTCTTTATACCCTTTCCAAAAATATATGTACAACAGAGGGTAAAAAAATCGCTCTCTCTCTTATACAGGATTTTTAGTTCAGGAGATTTGAGGAGAGTTTGTAACAAAGAATTATTCTTCTTGAATGCTTAAGGCTTCCACGAGCACTTTCTTTACAAAATGATGCAGGTTATCTTCGTGTTAAATCGTGGCATTCTAAGAATGGATTTAGACACGGAGATAATCCGCGAAACACGTAATTTCTGTATTACACTATATTATTTTTCTTTTATTAAAATTTGATTGTGTTATATATATATCTTTTTGTAAATTTTAAAAGAAAAGACTACAAATATATAGCAGAAGTAATGTTATTTTAATTTAAAGAATACATGAAAGCCATCAAAGAAAAATTGGAATTGGAGCAACAACGCGGCACGTCGCAATACCGCGTGAAGCGGTTTTCACTATCCGCGCATACATATTATTATGGAAATATTCGCTGCGACATTTCGTATGTAGTACAGCGATTCGACACAATGGTTACCGCGACGCATACTTTTCATATTTTCCAAGAGATCTCACAAGAATATATTAAAGTATGAAATTTTACAAAACTAAGTTTCGGAATGTAGGTAAAAAAATATTTGTAATTTCAAGGTTTTAATTATTTGCTCGTTTTACTTGATCAATCTATTCACGAATTGCGTTCCTTATCGAATATGGTATATATGATGAAATCTTACAATATTATTTATTAGTTATTAAATACTAAATATTTGATGAAGTTCAATAGTTTTTCATTTTGAAGTAAGAGATGTTCTAACGAGATTTTCAAAATATATCGTAAATTTTTTTGTAAAATATTACACGTATATCTCCAAAATAGACGTTTGGGAGAAAGTTAGAAAGAAGATGTAATGGTCAATTACGCGTGACGCTGATCGCCGCTGGTATCGACAGTTCGTTCGACGTGACACCTGATACAGTAATACTGATAATGCGTTTTCTCGTCGTCGTGATGTCGTATATTCAGTTCACCGCGAAATATCTCGGCGCTTCGATGCAAAATCACGAACGGTAATAAATATTTTCTCTCGCATACGGTTGTGTGAAAGCATTGTACATCAACGGAGGATTTTCACTATTGGCACGCAAGCCGACGCTGCTCGTTCTTGTTGCATACTAACAAATATCGATATCGTGAATTTAAACGCGCGGGCATGACTGCAGCGAAAGTGCAATGTTATCGCACTCTCACGCTTTACGCACATGACATAAATCAAATTCGTTCACATGCCTCGGGGTCAAATTGTATTATCGAAATTGTTAGGAATCACAGTTGATGGGCACAACAGGCAATCTACGTCAGTGTAACTTTGTCAATTCCTATCACGTCCCGTAAGGCATACAAAATCAGTCGATCATTAAACAGCCATTGCTAGATCGATCATCTTTATTTGCCCAACGTTTGAAATGTTTTAGAACATTGGAAATATAAAAAATTTACGTTATTATTTTTTAAAATAATCATAACATATATTAAATCATTCGATGATTAATAGATTGACGCTTTGTAATCTTTCTATAATTATTAAACCGATTTTTTTGCGTAAAATTGAGGTCTTTTAGATTGCATAATTGGGTAAATATTTATGCACATATTTAGATATTTTTTCTTTGACTTTATGTTACTTCTCTAAAATAATCCTAAAACCGAAAATCGCGAAAGTAAAACATAATAGTTAAAATAAATTTTGCACTAAAATAAATTTTGAAAATTTTTTAACTTCATTGATAAGTACATTCTAATTGTGTGTTAGCAAATTATATCTTATCACTTTATAAGTATATTATTTACGCACTAACAACCGGAGATTCGTATAAGCATTTTACGTATATTTAGTCTCACAAAAATTTATTTTTTTCATAAAATAAATTAGTTCAAATTAAAACAGAAAGACCAAATATCAAAACAGAGAGCCATTCAGAATGATGCACTGAAAATAAATCGAGATAAAATTTTATTACCCATTGACAGTTTTGACGGATACATTGATAAATTACTTTTATCACAATTATAAAATATCGCGATATACTTCTATGACATAAATTTTATCAAGAGTATGCTCGTTTTATATTTCTTCAAATAATAGTTGAAAATAATTTCCGCCACGCTGCATATCTATGTTACATCAATGGCATCCATCCGTACGTTATACGCATTTGGCGGAAGAAAAACAAATTGTCGGAAATTTTATCGCGTCGATCTAAAGTGCGACGAAGTACTCGCATATTAAATCACGTAGCGCGTTCGTAATAATTGCGCGTCAACATGACAGGCAAATAAACTAGGCGTCAAGAAAGAGACACGTCGGAAGAGACGTAAAAACAGCGGATGCGGTACATCAGGCTCTTCTTGCGCGCGGTTCGCCTTCGTAGAGTGGATGCTTTTCTTTCGAAAAGGTTGTTCGCGTGAAAGAAGCGATAATAGTAATAGAGAGAAGACCACTAAGACTAAGAATCCTTTATCTCTCGATACATAAAACGGAAAAGCGAAGAGATAAAAACAGAAATAAGATAGGAAATGCGAGGAAGTGTGCAAAATAAAAAAAAGATAGAAAGGATGAGATAGAAATGCACAGGATTTTAATATCTAGGAAGCGCAGTAATTATCTAACAACAAACTGCAGATGCCAAATTATTATTCGTTTTAAAATTATATTATGTTTACACGAGTCCTAAGTTCTCTTATAAGTATAATAAAAATCAGTTATCGATTAAAAATTTATACGCGAAGAGATTTTATTTAAATTACATTTTCGATATTTCCTTTTAGATGTATATAATTTTAGAGATTTATTTAGAAAATACTATACTTGGATTGAAAATATTTTTTTATTGAATTCTATATCTTTTTCATTTTTTTACAAAATTGTAGAAATTATAAATTAAATTATATATAATGGATTTTTTTCTTTTCTCTCTGCCTGTCTCTTTGATCAGCTCATTATTCTATATTATTTTATTATTTTAGCAATGTTGAATTAATTAATATTCTTTATTTAAATTACAATAGAGAGACGTAGCTTTTGGTGCAACAGTAAAGGATTATAGCTGAAGGCACAAATGCGCCTACATGTCCAGCTTTCATAGAGTAAAATCTTGTCTAGAGAAACCCGCGATGGCATTGTATGCTCCACTCGATAAATATATGTGTGTGTGTACGTGTTCGAACTAACCTCTAGTTAACACTGGAATCTATTTTAAGAAACCTCCCCGCCGGGCAATGCGGTCGACCACGGCAAAAAGCATTCAAGTCGAGATGTATGCGTCTCTCGAAAATACAAGACCGTTGGTAGAAAAAGAGTGTCAAGGTTCGTTTTCGATTACTAAAGGCTTTCTCAATTTGGCAAATGGTACGACGAGGGAACGACCTGACTGCCTTTGACAAAGAAAAATCGATGGATTTTGGCATTGGATGGGCAGAGTGTAACGGACTTTACAATGCCAGATTCTTAATTTCTACTAATGTACATACTTACAATATTTCAATGATATTTTCGATTGCTCTTATTTGAATTTTAATTTAGTTCCACCATTTTGTCATCCTTCTTGCGAAATTAAATTGACGATGCCGATAATTATGTTTTATTTGTTAACAAGAAGAGATGTACTTGATTTTTTCATAAAACTTTTTTGCAATATGATACTAGGCGAAAAATATTTCTAAAACAATCAATATTCTTTAACGAGTCAAAATGCTATATTATATTATATAGGTAAATGTTACAACGGTGGAACATTTTTCATTCAAAGGAAATCGGTAAAGTTGTTATTTGTGATAATCAGAAAGAAAGGAAATTATATATTCACCGTATGGTATAGATTTTCTGTCTTATGCTGTTTGCTTTACGTATGATTGTGCCTTCGTTTCTCGACCTCAATTTATCATGTTCTATCGAAAGGCGAATCGAATTGAACATAAATCAATATTGATGCCGCATCTTGCTGGCGCAGACGAAGTTCGTAATATGCAGTAGAATCCTCTAATCGCGAAATACCTGAACCTAATTAAGATAGCTCATAGTTATAAACACTTCGGTAATCAATAGTGTAGATGCATTAACAACCACGATTCTGCAGTATGACGAATTATAAATATTCCAATAAAACGCAATTAAAATAGAATATATAATTTTTTATGTTACGTGAATTACATGCTTGGTGAATAATAGCCAGATAGTTTAAATTAAAATAGCGTGGTCAATTAGAATGCTATATAGGTACATAATTGATATAATCAGAAGTCGCAAAAAAATATATTCATATAATTGTTCAATAAGATAATTGTATTTTTTACGTCGTTCACTCTGTTTCCGTGTATTTCTAGATTTTTTGTGATTATTATATATTATTATATTTACTTTCGAAACAAGCGATCTCTTAACAGAAGCGTTACAATTAAGTGAAAATTAAAATACGTTAATTACAAAACTTACGATTTATAATATTGATATATAGCTAATTGGAATCTGTTCTATGAAATTAGATTTGAATGAGATTTGATTATATACAATATTTTAGTGTATAATCTGAAATTGTATATTAAGGGAATATTTGTTAATTTACTTACGCATGCAATTCACTAAAGCACGTTTTGAATTAAATACATAATTATAGCTTTTGATTATAATTATTCGTCATTGTACATGTAAGCACTTAAGCAATTAATTGAATTCAAACAATGCACCTAGCGAGAAAAGCTAGTCTTTCCTTCCAACGTAAATTACTGTTCAAAGTTTATATTGAATATCTACTTGCAATGAAGTAGATATTATAGTTGATTTGTAGTTTTTTTCCATTGCAATTTTACAAGTAACTTTCATGATTACGATTTTCGATCATTTACGATCGTATCATTTATTAACTCGAACTCGATGATGCATTAAACAAGCGTTTAACAAAAGAAGCTAGTTTTTTCTTCAAATATATGCTGGTATTAAAAATGTATATGTAATCCATGCTTTATTGTAAAGATTGCAGTTTTTTTACATAATTACCTACTATTATATCTTAATAGCGAATATCTTTTTAATCTTTTATTAATCGCGTCTCTTACATTTTATAACTTGCATTTACGATGTTATAAAATAAGTTAAGAAATTTACTTTAATTTCTTAACGGCAAAAAATATTCTATCCTGCAAAATATACATAGAGGATCCTTAACTCTTAGGTATCGCGCTATGGGAACAATACACTTGGATATGGTATACCTAATTCAATTCGATTACTATATTAATAAAAATTAATATATTCCCATATAGGATCGTCAACCGGTCGTCAGCAGTTGCAACGAAATCAACGCTTAGCCAACGCTACGACTATCAACTGATGGCAAAGGTTTTGTCAATTGATATTGGGCCATCACTGGCAAATGACTGGCTGACAAATGATGGCCAATGTTCTGTCAGCCAATACTGAGCCATCACTAGCAAATGACTGGCTAAAATGACTGGACCAGCAGTTTGCCAAGCCCTATACTACGCCAGTATAGGTACCTGAACTATGGTAGTCAGTACTGGCTGATTGTAAAATCCTATATGAGTCGTAAAGAATTTTATCTCAATCGAATCGCCAGATATTAAGGAACATAAAGATATCAAGCAAATATATGTACGTTTATTAAAGAAATTATAAGCAATAGAAGAAACATTGGAAAAAAAGCCGTGTATGCTCTACCGAAAGAGTAACACGAAGAGTTAAATATCAGATATTAATTCTGATGATGGATTTCGAGAATTTTACGAATTTTAAGAACTTTCACGAATTTAGTGCCTCGACTTCTCTTCGAGTGGAGTTGCAAGAATAACAGTAACTTTTTAATATTCATTAAGAATTTAGGTATTTAATCTTTGAGTTAAGAACATTACATACCGTACATGATCTACTTTAATTTAACGACGAAGTTTTGTCATTTATATACACACCGAAAGCTTGCCCTTTTTGTGTTCATGCAATATTTTTATTGAATCCTAAAAAGCTTTTACTATTTCTCGTTTCCGACGGACAGAATGTTCTGTTCTTTTTATATGTCTCCGACTTTCTGCCATTTCGGTACGCAATGCCCGTACATTTATTCGACGCGGAGGTCAATGCAATTCCGGCATTCCGGCACTCTGCAACATGAATTCAAGCATTCGTCTCGGCATCGCGTAACAATAGAGTTTCATGGTCCAGCGAAAAACTATTATCATCGTTATTGTCACTGCCGTAACGATCACATCGATGTACGTAGAGTGTCGCCAATTGACTTTCTCTTAAATTAACGCCACACGAATAGCCGAAGGGAATTAATTTTACACGGAGGGAATTTGTATCTTCATATTTCTGTAATTTCATAATTTAATTAAATAACAGTTGAAATTATTCACGCGAGATAGTATTTTAGAACGTCCAAAAATATACCATTTTTCCTGGATGCGGTCAGTAGATATGCATACAGTCGCTCGAGATTGCATATCTACAAACCGTGCAAAAATGGCACATCGTCGGTGATAACTTTTAATTGCTTCCCATTCGAAAACTATGAAATTCCGGAAACAGGAGGAGCGTCAACAAAGATTTATTTATGTTTCTAATTTTACACTCTATACTTTACTGTTAACGTTGTTTGTTATTAGGGAGTTTTTGCAATAGCGTTTATCCAGATACAGTGAACGCTAAGATCAGGTTATCTTCTTCTTAACAACTAATTAAGAAAAGGATAGCGTGACTTTAGCGTTCACCGTATCTGAATTCACGTTATTGCAAAAACTCCCTATTGACCTTTAGACTGCCGACATTTTTTCGTTAAAATAATGGTCTTTTTTCTTGAAATTTTTTTTATATAAGTAACATACCCATGGCGCAAAATATCGAGATTTGTGCAGAGCCATAAAAATGGCTTTCCCAACAAGGAACGTACGATCAAGTAAAAAAATTTTTATTTTCTCAGAAATAGTGTATTTCAAGGTTCTTGGTATCACTAATTCCAATTCTGAGCATAGATTTAGGAAATCTCGAACCCTAAACGTAATATTGACAACATAAATGAATATAAACATATAGACTCATGCAGAGATCTTTCCTTTAGCATTACCCAGAGCTAACGACATAGACGTAAAAAGTTTATAGTTCCTTTTTTACTTTTTTGTATATTTTTCAATACTTATATATTTTTATATATTTTGGACAACATACATATATATATGATTAATACAATTAGTATGCCAAAATGGTATTTTAAGAGCCACATTCAAGAGCCACAAAAGTGGCTTTCCCGGCAGTCTAAAGGTTAAAAAGAATACGAAAAGAGCGATTTCGTTTGAATTTATGCATATCATTTATTTGCTACAATAACGATATGAAAAATGGTCATTCTTGAGTTGCTTGCAAAAAAGTGGAAATATAAAACAAAGCAAGAACATACATACCTTTATGCAATATACATTTATAGCTCTATAATTACTCTAAAATTGCATTTTAAAATTAATATTACAAAATTTTAATGATTCATTTATTAAAATATTCAAATTTATTTTTTGGAAAACTGTGTTTTTCGAGTTGTGTTGTAGCAAATGAGCGATATGTATGCAATGCTTTACATATTATAAATGTGACATATTTTTTCATAATCAGCTTTATGCCCGTATTCAAGGCCTTATATTTAAGGTTTCCTTATAATATTATCTTCTTATAATTTGTCTTCAGATGCTTTACGAATTATTTTATTGACTACTGAGTATCTAAAGATAAATGTAAGGAAGCTTTAAATATATAATAAGGTCTGACTATAAATATGAACATTAGACTTTTAGCTTTTTCTTAACTTCCTCCCCTCTCATATCTTTTCATTCTAATCTGTTTTCCTTTCTTCTCTGAATATTCGTCTCTAATGGATATCTTATCAAGATGAAATACCATAATTTATTCGTAATCTTGGTCAACGTATACTCGCAATGCAACTCACTCGACGAGATTTGATTTTTTTTTCAAGTAAGCAGCATCGCAAGTTGGGCTTGAAAGTTGGAGGTAACGAGTTGAAATGAACAGAACGCCTTTCACATAGCATGGAAATATGCCCGCCGCGGCTCCTCCGGCAATTTATACTGTGAATTTACGCCGCTGGGACGTACAAGCTCCTCGTCATACCGCATTAAACGTTCCGCATATTAAATGCTCCGCCGCTTATGAGTCCAAGTGGCATTACTTGAAGAGAAAAAAAGTTTTACGTATATTATAATGCAATCTTTCTTCCGCCTTTGAAATGGTTCTGTAGGATAGTGACAGAACTTTTCGCACAAAATAATTAAAAATTTATTTTAATGACGTTAAATGTTGAAGATGATTGATAAAGAAAAAAACCGAATTAACTCTTTTAAAAAAGTTTTAGAATTTTTATACAATACGTATTTTCGAGTAAAATAATTAAAAAGTTGGATGAAGTTCTCCGAAAAGCTCGGATCTTCTCTTTATGGAAAAGTTACATATTTTATAATGTGTTTATAACAAAAATATGCAAAACTGAGTTAACAATTTAAACTGCTGCTTGCTCAATTTTCATTTTTAACTCGCCTTCGAGCGTGTATCTGTACATGTTAGAGAGCATGTTTTGCTGCCATATTCAGCGCACATATTGTCATCATATTCACGCACACTCAGTAAAGGTACAACAATGGAGCGATTACGTTTGGTTGAGATACATATGTTGCTTTACCGGTCTCGTACATGCGAGACGCTTACTTCGGAATAATTTAGAATATGTCAGAAATCAACACTAAAACACCAAACAAGACAATTCAAGAACAAGAGTAAGTGACATCATCGCGCTACGTAACACTGACACCAAAATAACGTTCAAACTTGCCACGTCTGCATCATTTTCACGTGAAAGTAGAACATCAAATATTACCTCTAACCGGAGAATTACGCACATCCCAATTAATCAAATATGGTAATTATCGCAAAACGATTACATCGCAACCTGTTAAAATTTGGCTCTATAAAGTAGTGCCTTGTTATTTTCGAATTCTGTAGATATAATGCGCAAGCAGGTAGAAGAATACTTGAAAACCAATTTGGTGATCCTATTGCATGATATTGAAATACTTTTGTAAATCGATTTTCATAATGGGCACGGAAATTGATTTTGAACGATATTGAAAATATATTATATCTGCCCTATTCAGCGAATGTATGCCTGACACATTTTTCGCTGGCGATGAATGTGATATCACATTTTGAATATTTGCTGATCATGCGTATCACATAAATCGAGATCAAAGGATCATAATATAACGATGACGCAAGATTTTCGTTATAAATTCGTTGTATCGCGCGCGTTTTACGCTCCGAGTTTGTCTTATAGCGAGCGCGCAATTTACTCCCCGTGCAATCCCTGAAGGCTTACTCTTTCGATTGCTAGGAAAAAAAGCGAGCTTCACTGACCCATTTACTTGCGCAGGCCGATTCGTTTGGATTAGCAGTACCTAGTTATACGCCTCATATAACCCGATTCTTATGCCAGCTTATCGGCCTTAACGCATTTGCGACTACTTGCATCACCGGCATGTTGCGCAGTAAAAATGTGTAGCTTGCTCGCGATTGTGCTGCTAATAGTATTAAAAAACATGCAACAATTAAGTAAATTAATTTTCACGTTGATTTAATGTTGATTGAATTAAGACGAACAAGAGAGATAAGGAGAAATATTAGCCTAATTAAAATACAAAATTATTAATAATTTTTTAGATTGAAATATCAGAGGAGAGAGAGAGAGAGAGAGAGAAAAAAGAGTTAGTTTTATGAACTACATCATATAAAAAATATATATAAATATATTTTAATATATGATATATTATATTAAAATTAAAACTAAAAGTTAAAGTTTAAATCTTTATTAAAAACAACTGTGTCATATTGTTAAAGTTTATGAAAATTTTGTTCAGTTGATAATAAGAACAATTTATTATCGTAAATACATTAATGTATTCAATCTTTGAAAGCATACATATTCATTAGTCTCTACGGTTGACATAACCGGAGTTCGATCCCCCGTATTTTGCAGAATTTTCAATGTATACGCGACTATGATTCATTAACCCGGTGTTAAATGTCATTGCGTAGGTTTGACATTAAATTCAGCTACTACAGAATTTGATCAACAATACATTTGCACATTTCGTATTTAGAGCTATCTGAAATTGGATACTCATAGTTGGCCGCTTTTACGAACGTTCATTTTACGTGATAAATCGACAATATTTTTGTGTGCAGCGATTTATTTTAATTCGTCGGGCACAAGGGATTGATTATGGAAACGGATTTTTAACGTCTCTCGACCTTGCCCGAATTTCGTTTGACAGATGATCCCTCGATGAGATGCTTTTTCACAAAAATGCAATACATCCGGCTCCCATAAACGTATATCGATACACTGAATTTATCTTGCTGATTTCTAAATGAAGTTATATTTAAGATTTACGATGAAGATTCGCAATAACATAAAATGGAATGAATAGCATTTTCTTGGTTCAATATTGTGATATAAAGAGTAGCAAGCAAAATAATTAATTATATGTTTCTAATCACGATGTTTACTCCTATCTTGTACATTTTTTTGTTATTCAAATTTACTTCGTTAGACGGTTAGAATAAATAATTTCTTGCAAATAATATCGATATTGATAATGGTACAAATGGGCATGTAACGTAATGGGGACTCTCCCTTTAAGATTTAAGGAAGAGAAGAATAAAAATAATTACAAAAAATTACACATTTATAGAGTATGCTTAATGAGTATTCACAGGAAATTAATTTTAGAAAGGAAGAAAGAATTAAAAATGAAAGTTATAAAAAAGATTTTCTGAAAATCCAAGACGAACTTTAAATTTTTTCAGTTTGAGGAATCAGTTTACAATTTTAATAGAAAAATAAAATTAATTAATAAATTAAATATGTATGATTTTGTTGATTCACATCTCATAATTAATTAAAATTAATAATGTAAAACAAAACAAGTCCAATAGTTCATATTTGACTACTCTCTCCCTCTTCCCTGGATTCAAAAATCTCAACTCTAATTAGGCCCCCGCTAAATAAAATCCTGGCTACGCCTGTGATGACATATAGTGTTAGGACAGTGTAAATACAAGTCAGACTCGACTTATAGCGTTTTTCACTGGCAGAACTGATGCGCACTCAGTACACATTCCCGACTAGAATCTACGTTCGGGTACTGTCAGGTTTACCTTATATTTTACAAGGACCTGGTTTGGTTGACCTAAGGTAAGGTACACCTGAGAAGGTTCTCGTCAGGTTTGAGTATGGTTGACCTTTGTAAGGTTATAATTACCTTATATGTTATAAGGACCTGGTTTGGTTGACCTAAGATAATTCTGAATAAGGTACACCTAAGGGGGTTCTCGTCAGGTTTGAATATGGTTGGCCTTTGTAAGGTTATAATTGCTTTATATGTTATAAGGACCTAGTTTGGTTGACCTAAGATAATCCTGAATAAGGTACATCTAAGAAAATCCTCGTCAGGTTTGAGTATGGTTGATCTCGTTTCTAGTACGCAGCCACGCCACGAGATGGACGTGTTACTCGTAAGAAGAAAATGTCTACAAGTTCTATAAGAAGGCGTAGGCAAATCAATTTGGATAATCTCTTAGAGAGATTATAAAGTTCCTTCAGAGTATGTCTTCTGGGCCTCTGAAATATATGTTTTTTGCTTCTTTTGGAATGTGATGCTAAATTAATAGCATTTGAACTCGACTTAAAAATTTATCCAGTGATTTTAGCAGGTCCTAGCCAAGTCAACCTGATTAGGATCTGCTAAAATCCTTGGATAAATTTCTAATCGGGTATGCTGTGGCGCGTTAATAAGGATTTAATAATGAACCCGATATAAACCTGATAAGGCTATCCCGATAAGGTCCTGCCTAATGTGCTGCGTTACATGATTGATCAGGTCCCAATAAACCTTACCTTAACAGGACCTGATGGTTAATAAGGTCAACCTAGCTAGGACCACTGAATAAATTTCTAGTCGGGTTAAAGCTGTTGTACACTAACCTAATCTGAATGTAAAAGTGATACATCTAAATTAATAAAATACCCAACGTATATTTTATCAAATACCACAATAAAATTTATTGAAGATTTCACGATTTAATTCGTTTCTATATTTTTATTAAACGTACATCTTTACGTCGATTTGTGTACAACGACTTTAAAATGCACTAAGTGCATTTTAATGCGCACCAGCTCTGCCAGTAAAAAAACGTTATTAATGAATACATTAGGATTATTATGCCGAGCCTAAATTTGCGTTAATTATTCTCGTAGATATTCAAATATCGTGCGCATGGATATGTGAATAATTAACTGATTGTGAGGAAATTCTACAAATCTTCTCAATAATATTCACGAAACGGACAATTCGCCGCATCTATTCGTCTCAATACAAGCCGCGTTGTGTCCTGCCCGAACCACACAATCGAGCAAATGGCTTAGAATTTTGTGGAATTTCCTATATATACCGCGGTACGCCATAGGAATGCGTCGCATGAGAGTTTCGAATGCGGTATGGCTCGTATAGCCTTTACTCCACGGCACGAGATGCATTATATCCAGAGATTTTTATCCGGCAGATCAGCGTGCGAGTGCGACTTCAATTAATCGCCGTGAATTGCGAGCTCCGAAATGGTATTATATCGCCAAATCGCACGTCACGTTATTCTCCGCGAAATATACACGAAATATATCATATACGCGTTCTATTTTGCATTTAATTGAGTTTTCTTTCCATTTTAACCGATATTGTGATGTGCGCGAATCGCATTAGCGCTTTTATTATGTACGTTAATCAACGACATGCGAAACGATTGCCAATTTATCGAAGTTTCGCGATAATATTCATACTATACACTCTAAAAAATATTAGTGCAGATTTAAAACTCTTGATACTTGTATCAACACTATCATGTATGGATTTGAAACTTACAGTAGTAAATCCACATAATGATGTTAATATCAACACTATCATGTATGGATTTGAAACTTACAGTAGTAAATCCACATAATGATGTTAATATTAACGTCAATGATGAAAATTATATAAATACTGCTTGGTATTAAATCCATGTCGATATTTCTTAGAATGTACACACACACACATATTTCTGCGTTAAACCTTTAAGTAATATATTAATTTTTCTAATAAATAATTATAACGTATTAAATACTAATATGATAATGTTATTGTCATACTTATGCATTAATTAAACAGATCATTGTGCGAAAATTTGTTATATAATCATGTTTCTGTAATAAAAGTTTTACACTATGTCATTCTGTTGTAAATATTCAGAGGATATTGAGAATACGTAATTATAATAGGCATGTCGACCAAAAATATCAACTATATTCAGATATTTTAAAACTATCTATATTCATTCCGAATAGACATTATATCGAATATATCGAACAACGAATAGATTTCAAAAAAAACTTACGAACGAAGATCTGATATTTGATGTAGGGAAGGCTCTGTTCATTTATAGTCCCAATCAATATTATAAATGATAAATATAACTCCTTCTTTTATGTATCAATAACTAATCACTAGCCTTTAAATATTAGCTCAAAAATCTAAAATAAAAACAAAAGTTAAGAAATGTTATTGATGGAAAATGTATTTAATCATTTTTTTATAAACTCGATACCACTCACTGAACGTTCTTGCATCTAATTGGCACATTCCGTTGGATCTAAAAGTACAGACCAACCAAACAGATGCAAGAGCTCACTGAGCGTTCCATCAGGCTCAGCGTGATACTAGTGCTCAGAAACATCAGACGATTTGTCAGTTTGGACAGTTCGAATCTTAAGTTCGAACATTAAATAGTTCGGATTGAATGCATGTTCGAACTATTTTAATCTATTTCAGAGCTGAAAGTTCGAAATTATTACATTTCGAACTCAGACATCACAAATCGTCCTTAGGATCATCCTGAATATGTCCAGGATGGCTCAGGATATTTGTAGGATGATATCAATAAATATAGGAATTTTATTTAACTGCTCTTTTGTTTCCAAGGCATACTATATTTGTTTACTGTCCGAACCACTCGAACTTCAGACATAACGAATTGACATTTCATACTGATCACTGCTTAAGCTCGAACTGTTCGAACTGTCCGAAATATTCGAATTAGATGCTCATCTTTTTAAACTTCGAACTATTCGAATAGATCGAATATTCAACATGTTCGAATCTTTTGTCTGAGTCCTATGTGGTACCGACCTACCGACTACCGAATGCACCCAAAACTTCTAAAAGTGTTCATAAAAATAGAGAGTGAATACGAATATAATAAAAAAATATCTAGTCGATATTTTATTCATAATTTTTTATTCGATATTTTTATATCAGCAAAAAATATCGAATATTCGATATTATCGAATAACGATAAACATCCCTAAATTACAATACGCAATAGTGATCACACTTGTAATCACAAATAAAGAATATGTATTATTATATTAGTGAGTTAAAAATATGGAGAGAGCAAAAGCAATATTTTGGCATTTTAATAGAATTGCGAATTTTTATCAAATACAACAAATTAAATCGTTAAATGATAGGTCATCTAAATATCAATCAAATCCTTTCGATCATATTCCTCCCTTTTTCAAAATCAACGAATAGCTTATTATACAAATAGCACATTATGAAGTTTTTAGCTTCATTAAATTATACATACATGTGTTATGAGTAATTAATAATGCCTATATCAGTATCATCAATCATTAATTAATTGCGCATAACGTTATATAAATATGATATCAATATATTTCTCTTTCATCATATATATGGGCACTTCAATTTATACTTATGTCATTTTATAAATAATGATCAGAAAATTTGACGATGTTGAATGTTACTTGACATTCGGAAATCTTTAGTTATAAAAAAGAGAACGTCTGTTACAGAATATTATTTATGCGTTATATACCCGTCTGTTATAGAATATTATTCACGTGAGATAATATTTTAGAACGTCCAGAAATACATTTTTATCTCCTGAACGCGGTCAGTAGACATGTATATAATCTAAATATGTATCGGAGAGTCGAATGTTATAGAATAGTATTTTATTTCTATTTTCAATCTTCATGTCCTCTTCGTCGACGGAAATTTATTATTTATTAAAAGCAATGAGTAGAACATTGTAAACGTGCATTCTGCAAAAATCGCTTTTATTATTAGTTGCTTGTATGTATGTGATCTTGCTGGTAACATCATTATTACAAAGTAGATTTCTACTGGGTATTCATTTACTATTGGTGATAATAGAACAAAGCTAAATCTCCAATCGAAAATAACCTTCTTTTTCAACTAAATTATTTGTGTGGGCATTATGAGCACCTCTGGGAAATACTTTGCGAAAGTACTGGTCTCATCAGTGCCAGCACACGTAAGTCCTGTACTTAGACTTAATCGCCCAAACGTAAGTTCAGCCATACGACCTTTCAAAATTAATCGTATCGGAAAATAGACAATCTATAATTAATTTTACACACACAAACATACATAGTTTATTGGAATTATTCTGAAATACGTATATAAAAATGCTATTTATTTCGTTTCTATACTGAGCTGAATTGATTCAGTAATCATTTTATTTTATCTTGATGAGAAAAACTCGAGTGCAATTACAATTATCTTCTTCTTCGTAAAAAAAGAAATTTTTTTTATTTTATATATGATGTAGAAATATCTAGGCGTGCAAAAGTAATATTTATTTTTAAGAAACGGGAGTATGTAGCTATGTTGTGAAATAATTAAGATCGCAAATTTGTACGAAGCGTTTCCGACGAAACGTTAAAAATTGGATTGCGAAGTTTCCGCGACTCTTTCAGTCGAAATGAAGTGTACTCTGGTTTTTTTTACAGTTTTATACTGGTTTTATACAGTCGCCAATCCACTTTCATCGATTAAACTCCGAGATGTTCGTGTTAAACTTACGTCCCTCATTTGAATTCCGTGTTGATATATTACAGGTCTTCTTGCTATTTCTCGAATTTGACTGGAAAGGACATGTGGTACAGTACGCGCATACGTGACGATGAAGATACTTGAATGTATCCGAATACGTGTCGGTCTCAATGTCAGAACGTTAATTAAAAGTGAACATTTCAAAAAGTAGCTTTTAGCGGAGCCTCTCTTGCTTGTTTTAATCAACCAACGCGGTTTCGTAATCCCGTAAACAAAGCGATTGTCGTATCTCTTTTGATTATCATCAGCCATAATTAACCGCATCGTGGATTTATTAACGATAAGAATTTCACTAACATTTATCATCTAATACATAGACGTTGATTATCTTAGAATGTTATGGAAACTAGCACTCTACTTTTTGTACAAGCGCTGTCATAGAGTCAAGATTCTCTACGCCGTTCCCAAAGTAAATTATATTTTCTCGCGCTTCTCATCATCACATTATGCTTTCGTCATCGATATTTACATCTTTCTGCTGCCAATTTACTCTTTTAGCGCTTCTCTTTTTTCAGAAAAAAATGTCTTTTGGAATAAAACTTTCGGATTAAATAAATAATTATACATGTTACATTAAAATAATCACAACGAATATTTTTGTGTAGCCATGAAAGAAGAAACACAAAATATTGACTGATAATAAAATTTTTTAATCGTAGATTGCACCAGCTGGAAGATTAACCAGTAGTGCGTTAATCGGCTTAAACTACGTTATCTTATCATTATTAGTGATTTAGCCTACTGCTTGCATCGCAGTTACACCGGCACGATAGAATCAATATTTGCAATATGGATTAAGTCTGGGAAATGTTTATCGTGTGAATCTAAAAGCGATTTCCCTAGAGGTATTTAATTTTCATTAATTTTTTACTCGTTGACACTTCGCTAGAAATGAAACATCATAATGCAGTAATAAATCAATTAATAATGACAGGAAGTTATATCTTTTAAAAAATTCTGCAGAATAAATAAAAAAATATGACAGAAACATAGCTATTTTAGTTAAAAATATATATAAAAGTTAATTACAGAAAATTCTAATCGTGCCAAATTAAAGTGATATTCGTCATTAATTAGTTGTCATTTGATACAATAATAATAATAATAATTTATTGCAACAGCAAAAGGTAAGGCATCACTAAGACTGCTACGAATCTGCCTGTTTATAAAATAAGATAATTATACGATATATAATAAGATAAAATAAAATAATAAATATCCATATTTATGAAAAACAAAAGTAATTTATAATCATCCATAAAATAGAGTACAAGGAAAGATTCGAACGTAAGGAATATTTCTGAGAAATAATTATACAATGAATGATCGTTAGTCATTTGATACGCCACATACCTAACGAGTGTGACACAGGATAATTAATGAGAAAAAATGCATCAGATGCATATTATGCTCGAAAATGATATTATCATATTAAAACGATTTTTTGTTCTCTGCAATTTTGCTTACATTACGAACTGACTTTAAATTTATTCGATACTTTTTTTTTTCGAAAAACAACTCTCTCTGAGCAATCAAATGTTGTTGAATATATTAGACTTGAAGATTACGAATTTTCTCAAATATCAAATGTAGGTATATACGAACTTTTTCACTGCGACGAAAACTTACCAATAAAGACGCGAAATAACCTCGTATAATAGTAAATCGATAGGAACGGTGGACATCGCTTTCAAACCGATACTCCCTCAAAGATCCTTTTCGCGTTTACATCGTTTGATCCTGGCACGAATCAACCGGCGGTCTTATGATTGATCCATTTACTAACGATTGCGTGAACGGATGTAAGGTGAAACGGTATCGCGTACTTCCAGTCGCTTGATGTGCAAACCATATTAACTGTATTAAATTCGTCCGGGAATTCGAGCGAGGAGAAGGTCGATCGGACGCCGCTTAGGCGGCTACAAATATTTTGCTACGCGTTCGTGCCAAAGAAAAAAGTTCGAGCAACAAAACCTGTTATTCAGAAACATTCATCAAAATCCGTCGGCGATGATCTGTGCACAAGTTTGAACATCCGTGTCAAAGCGATCGTACCAGACAAAAGAGGCATGAAGTGCTGCCAGGTAATTTTCTGTCACCGTAAAACAACCGCGATAAGCGCTATAAGCATATTTACGGTATGCAGATTATCGAGTGCCATAGTCGTTTCAATTTCCTTATCCGAATGCTCACCGTCACGGAGACTACCGGAGTTTTCTCTGTAAAGCTACACGATAGTCTCATACCAGCCATGTCGATTTTCCTGTGATTTTAGAAATATTTTGTGGACACAATTGGAAATATCTCTGTCATTTCGTGACACATTTCCGATAAATTTCAGATCATTCCTATTACGTGTATCGACAGTAAAATTGAACTCAATCATTATTTAAGAACGTCTAACGTATGAAGTCAGTAAATTGATTCTAATTTTATTTTGATCGGGCTATTTTATGTATCAACGCTGATTTTAATTGATTAAACGTGTTCTCGCGAGATATGTTATTATTGTTTCACAGTGTTTCCTAAAAAGAAATTGCTGTTGCTTTAATGGACGGCTGACGTTTTCACATTTTCACTAGGAATTCAGGAAAGCTCAAGAAAACTACTTGAAAAGCAAGGCCATGATGTACTTCGAGTGGTCGGAAAACTCCGCGGAAATACTCTTGCATTTGATTTTACTCGCGTCGAAGCCCAGAAAAGCCACGCACAGACCTCGAAGATCCGATAGAGAACTCTTTGGAAATCGGAAAATCCTTCTGAATGTCGGCGAGCGAGCCGCGGTAGTCACCCTATAAGGAGCTTCCTGTTCTTTCTTCTGAACCGAAAGGAAATCTCGCTTTAAGGGATTGGTTCAATCAATCACAGGAAAAAAGTCTTCACTCGCTTTGTTGTATCACTCGAAAATTCACACGTTCATATAAAAACTTCACTCGTTGAAGTCCATTTCACACTTGACGATTTATTTAAGGCCATATCTGTTCGTCGTCGAAATTGGCGAACGACATGAGAACGAATGCGAGGAATGCCAGTACTTACTGTGTTAATCGTAGATCGATCTAATGCACGTCGTCAAGAGGAATTTGAACTCGCGTTCTAGGTTTTTTTTTCCTCTTCCGGCTCGTTCAGTACCGCCGCGAGCAGCAAATCGGACGATTTCTCGTTGGCTCCACGCTCGATTGATTCAAGCGTTACGCGCGATCTTTCACGACGGTCGCATATCCACAACGGCGGTAGCAACAATACGATTTATCACCCTGAAAATCCTCGTTCTTCACCGATCCTCTTCAACAGACGTGCACCGAACTCACGACAGTCGGAGTAGAAAGAACGGGTTCGTCTGATAATGAAATCAAACGACGCGAATTTGCACGTATGTTTTAAATTAATGCACTCGAGCGATAGCTGGATAGTTAGATAATTAATTCTAGGTTGGATGACTGGATAATTAACTCTAGACAAAATGACTGGATAATTAACTCTAGACTGATAATTAATTCTAGACTGAGTGATCCCTGATTGACACTTCGTGTGGTCCCGCGCGAGCACAATTTATCCGTAGGTAGGAACGTCAGAAACTGTTCGCCGTTCGCGAAATTCGATGCTTGTACATTAGCAGTACGTATAATATCAGCTGCCGCTGCCGGCTGATCCGAGTCGGGAGTCGGGAACGCGCGCACGTGTCGACGGTCGATTGTCGGACTGTCGCCGGAACGAGCGGCGGCGAACAGCTGATCGGTGGTGGGTCGAGAGCGAATCGACCGACCTGCCCGACTCCTGCGAACCGACTAAACGCGCTCTCTCGTCGCCGGCTCTCGTTGCGCGGCCTCGCAGCCTCCAGCTCGGCTGTGACGCCTTCTCGCCAGTTGCAGGGATGTCCCGGACGAAATCACGACCGCTGATGGTACGACACCCCCGGTGGTCCGGTGTCGTCGGCAGGGTATGGCATGCGTGTCGTAGGCGGTATCTTGGCGCGCACGTGCTGGACCACGAAAAGGCAAACGACCGATCAAAGGCCGGACAGATCATCTGGCGGCTATGACTTGCATCAACTATTGTATACTTCCACTGCGATTCGACGAACTGAACTAGGCTGGTCTGACTAAATGTATGGCTCGAGTAGCTCCTCTTCGTGGCGCTGAAACCTCTGCGCTCTCTTTCTCTCTTTCTCTCTCCCTCTCTCCATCTTTTTCTCTTATTTGTCTATATCTATATAGCCTCGCATAACGACCGATGTTCAAATTGAGTCAAGATAAGAGGAAGAGCGAGAGAGAAGATACAAGGTGCAAGGCGCAGGGGCATAGATAATGGGAGGGAGAGGAAGTAAGAGGGACGAATGGATGGAAAGAGGAGACGAGTTTTCTTCTGACTCCTTGACTTCCTTACAGCATGCATTTCCCTTGGAATATGTTTTGATTGTTACAGGTGCATTATTAAACTAGCTTTAAACTAGTTCTTCTTCGGCAGCTAGTATTTCTCATGCTGATCCGGAATTGCGAGTCAGATTTCTTGAAAATTATGAGTATTTTTTAAAGTATTAATAAATAAACAGAGCGAAAATTTTTTTCAGATTTTTTAACTTACGCTCCTATGCATGCTTTTGTAACTGTTTAGGTTTTGTTTATTTTATCACATAATAGGGAGTTTTTGCAATACGGTTTATCCAAATACGGTCAACGCTAAGGTCAAGTTATCTTCTTCTCAACAACTAATTAAGAAAAAGATAACGTGACTTTAGCGTTCATCGTATCTGAATCCACGTTACTGCAAAAACTATCTATTATAAATCACTTCATACGGAAAACGCAAGTTGCACTTTAAGGATGTATCAAATGTATAGTCTCTCTGCAAAAAGTGATTGAAATTAAAAATTTTTTGTATAAAATGAATGTTAGATACATGTGAAACGATTCAATAAGATCAATATTTATAATATTTAACAATACAATTTTATAGTTTAAACGAAAACTTTCTCATTTCATTTTAATTATTTTTTAAAAACATCTACTTTTTATTAAAATAATTTTTGATCCAAATTCTAAGTCATCGCCAAATTTTTTGTTATTTCATATAAATTATTTGTTAATTTATATACTTTCAAATATATAGATACACGCAAATAGCAATTTTGCTGAAGAATCTAAAAATTTAGCTAAATATAAATGTGAAAACAATTTTGTCGAACCATCAAAATAATTTTATAGAAATTTCAACCATGATAAGTAACGCTGCAAAAAGTTTTGACATTTTAATAATCAGTTTAAACGTTCCACATAATTTTAATAGTCTAACAAAATTATTTTCAGGTCTATATTTATATAGCTAAATTTTTAGATTCTTTAGCGTAAAATTGTTTTTTTCGTGTAAATTTGTAATTTGTTCATAATTTTTTCATTTTATTAAAAAATACGTGTAATATATCCTTAAAGATTTACATAAAATAAATAAAAGTTTATATATATATATATATATATACTAAAAAAATAACATAAATAAAAAATGTTGAAGACGCATATATATAGAAGGGAAATTCGCATAAACATTGCGAATAAAATAGATCGAGAGAACATTCTGCATATACAGGGTGTCCCATAATTCACCTAACAAGGGCAGGTAGAGCGGACTAAACTGAGTCGAAAAGTCCTCTACCATTTTGTAATTTTCGCAATAGTTAACAAGATATTAATTACTAAAAGTTACCGAATATTGTCTTCAATAATTTTTTTCTCAAATACTATTAATTTTACAAAAAAACTGCAAGAGATAAAAATTGTTTATTTTCTTCTCATAGAACTCTAAGAATTTTTTCAGAATTTTTTATCAACTTTTTAGTACTGCATTTTTCTTATTTTTACCATCCTGAAAATCCGATATTAAAAAATTCTGAAAAAATTCTCAGAACTTTATGAGAAGAAAATAAACAATTTTTGTCTCTTGCAGTTTTTTTGTAAAATTGATAGTATTTGAGAAAAAAATTATTGAAGACAATATTCGGTAACTTTTAGTAATTAATATCTTGTTAACTATTGCGAAAATTACAAAATGGTAGAGGACTTTTCGACTCAGTTTAGTCCGCTCTACCTGTCCAAGAGCGTTGTCAGGTGAGTTGGGACACCCTGTATATATTCATATATCGCGGTTTAGTTCTCGATTATTGCGCATCTATCAATAAAGATTTTTTCTATAATAACCTTGTGTTTTATTTTTCGTTAGAATGTGTCATTGTATACATATCACCACTTTAAGAAAATGACGTCCTGTGGTAATGAAGTTCGGTGTCGAAGAAATCATTTAGCGTCATCAAATATGAAAACGCGGATTTTCAAGGATAACACATGAAATTGGAGCTGTGCGAAGGATTTTCCAAGGAGGATTATCACGAGCAACTCATGCGTGCTGTTGACCCGAATAATTTGTTCGTTCTTGTTTCGCCCCGTTTAAATTTATAAATTGTATGAACACTCGATATTTCAAGAGTCTTTGTCAATTTAGGCAGAGTTTCAATTTATATATTTCAAGTGCATTATGCAGTTACAATATCATGTATATACCTGAATTTTAATAGTTTTTTAACAATTGCTTGTGCAAACGGCGTCACTTCGCTTTATATATATATATATATATATATATCACGGAAAAAACGGTTGGTTTTACTGAAGTATCTAAAAATTGAGCTAGATACAGATTTGAAAATAATTTTGTTGGATCATCCAAATAATTACATATAGGAATCTCAAGCATGATGAGTACTGCGAAATGTTTTGACATTCTAGTTTAGTTTTGCACGCACACATTCATAATTTAGTTTGAACATTCTATATAATTATTTTGATGGTACAATAAAATTGTTTTCAAATATGTATCTAGCTAAATTTTTAGTTACTTCAGCAAAACTAGCCTTTCCGTATATATACATATAGTATATATACGGAATTTATACTCGAATTATCTGAGGTAGAATTTTGTGCATGATATGTGTGTGTATATATATATGTATACACTATATGTATATATACATATAGTATATATATATATATACACACGTCATACACAAAATTCTACCTCAGATAATTCGAGTATAAATAATTGATTATTAAATCTGCCACGATGATGTTATACGTTTTATTATATTTGCATGTTTAAGCACGAACGTTGCGAAAAATATCGAGGGCAAGTAAATTTCGAATATCAAACCCGACTAGCATGCGGAGGCGGTACAGCGGAATAAATTTGATAGTTCATCGATACTCTCCCGCGGGATTCTTTTTGACGCCATGAGGTTCGCAAACATCGAAATATAATTAACTGTACTGCGGTCTCGTGCGTTATCCAGTTTAATTCGACATGTTAAATTGGTTCGACCTCGCATGCACCTGTGCACCAGGAAGGAATGCCTATTATTCAACGGTTCATTGCTAAATCGCGCGTGCCTTTGCTAACTTGCTTGCTACCAAAAGAAGTGAATGTCCTTCATCCATCTCGTAGGCGGAAGAATGGAAAAGAAAAATAAGGAAGTAGGATTTCACGCGCAAATACATTCCTCGCGCGTGAATAAACATGTCAATGACATTCGACTGACAGTCGATAGCAAACATGTTTCCAGAAAACATTCAAAAATTTTTACACAATTGTTGTCTCACAGCCGAGCGAATGTGATTGTACGGCGTAAGGGAAGTCGAGGGGACGAAACATCATGGAATGTCAAAAATTTTTATTTGCATACTGCCACGTTCCGTTCTTGCAGACGACACGCTCATCGTTGCGAATCCCAGCGACATACTCAATTTTACAAGTTTGATAACGATGATTTAACTGTAATGCAACCCGTACTGGTTAACGATATGTTCTAATTATAATAGGTGATTAATGTGTATAATAGCGGAATAGATTGCGATTAATTTATCCGTTGCGAATACATTTTGCAAACAATAAACTATTATTATGCCTTAGCGCACTTTGACGTATTTCCGATCATAACGATAATAAACAAGACAAACGATTCACGCGAACCTATATTGCTTATACAAATAATTACGCTCATTAATAGAATTATCCTACAGGGTGTTTCACATAAATCAGATATTCTTTGAACGATGAACATTATATTGAGAAAAAGTTTTGGTTGAAAATGAACGCACTAGTAAGATTTTAATCATATCATTCAGAATTTAGAATCAGAATCAAGGTTATTATATGGACATTTGGTTATCTCAAATATAATTATAATAAATTTAACCAGAAATTTTTTATTTATTGATCTATTTTTAACCAGAAGTTTTTTCCAGTGTATACGAAAATAAAACAAAAATACGATTGTATTCACAATAATGCGTTGATAGTAACATTTGACATTCAAGAAACATTTAAAAAATTTAATAAAATAAATTAAGGATAAATGTCAATTTGGAATTTCTACAATTTTGTTTTTAATTTTAATTTATTTTATTTTTAGCAGATATTTAATTTAAAATTTGTTTACTAAAATGTATAATATTTAGAGGAAAAGAAATGTGCACAGTAAAAGAAAATTCTCTGCAGAGGAAAAGTTTATTTCATTTTTATCACGCAGTCTGTGGGAACATTTGGTAATCCCAGGTCACTGTCTAGAAATGGAATGTACAGACGTCATGTCAATTCCAAGAGTGACACTTAATCGGATTCGTTGAGTCAATGTTTTTTTTCTTTTTTTTGCGAAACGTGACGCATATTTGTCTAAACATTCCTGATTTCCAAGAAGAAAACAATCTATCTTGGCATTATATTTTGCTTCTTTATAATGTTGTCGTGACTTTCCGCTCAATCAAAACGATTAATCTAAGTGGATGGTCTCGATGCGGACTCAATTTGCTTAAAGATCCGTCTCATTTACCGGTTAATTAGGATCAAACGGTTTCGTAAATAATTTGAGCGTCACGTGCTTGGCGCGACCGTACTAATCATCTGTCACGCTGAATATATTTCGCACGATCAAAACATTTATATGACGACTATATGAGTCGCATAAATTATCGTTACTGATGTAGGACCACCGCTGGAAGAAATAGCGGAAGAAAGAAATAGAAATGCTTTTGTTTCATCGATTTTTTTTTAATACATAAATTCTCGCCAGTGCACAATTGATCAACGAATCCCAACGGCGGGTATTGCTGCAAAATCGTTTCAGACCTCTGTTAGCAGGTGGTGCTGTACAACAGGAGAGGCTCTCTGCTTTACCGCCTTATCGATGTTAAACATATATATATATATATATATATATATAGGATGCACAAGAACAAATTTATAATAGTAGCAAAATTTTGCTCTTCAAGTTACATGTATTTGTTTTTTCTTAATAAGCAAAATTGCCACCTGGAGCAAAGATATTTCTGTATATAAAATAGATCGCGTTCTAGGATCAAAGATTGGGTATTACAATCCATGATAAATCAGAGATACTTGTCAATACTTCAAAAGTATTGATTTACTTTTTAGTGAAAGCGTGAAAATATCTAGAAATAGTGAAAGTTAATCAAGTTGGAATTAATTTTGAGTCGCGAGTATATTGTCACCTGTTATAGATTTGGAGCGTTGATTCTATAGCCTGTTTATTTGCTAATATATGGTCTACAAAATAATTAGTAACGATCGTCTACAAACTCCACGTAGTATGGTGATGTCACAGAGTAATGATAATAAAAATAAAGCCATCACAGAACGCCGCGGCGCATTCAATACCTCGCGTGCTTTTATAACGTAATACCGGGGGTTCCGCCGGAAATCCAACTGTAAAATGTACAGGGATTCCCTTGGGGACTCTTTTCCTGTAAAAAGCATACACTTGACGATATATCTTGCGAAGGCTGCAGAGAAAACTGTTATCCGAGATACTTCGCACCGCGAATTTCGATACCATCGACATCGCTTTAACGATCCGCACGAGACTAAATTGAATACAGGGCTCGAGATCGATCCTACGTTCTCGTAACCCGATTAAAGCCTTCATAGTTATTGGAAACTTCACACGAGTTATTGGAAAATTATTCGCTGCCCCATTAAATTAACATGTAAAATTAAATCCGACGTCATGAAATTGTTGTATCCAAAATTTTATTTACTTTATTTGATCCTATTTTGACTGTCTCATCTTTTATTTTAATTGTTTCATTGAACGAATAGTAATTAATTAATTAATACTTAGCTGAAATTGTAGTTCAATAGAATTATATATTATATCATCAATTAGATGCGAACTTTCCTGTGATTAAATCGCGATAAAATCATTATTTAGAAGCAATGTAATGTAATCGCGGCGTGCTAGGTATTATAAATGCAGTTTGCAGTTATCTAAAGTTTGTGTATATATGCTTAGGTGTATAGACGATGGGGTATAAAATTATAACGAAATGTTATATGCATATAACGCAAAGTATATACCCTATGATTCATCGGGGGTAATAATGTCCCGCTCTTTCGGACGTAAACGCGCGCGGACACGACTTCCGGAAATAATTTCTGTCGAGGAGAATTCATATTTGCCGATTCGACCTTCGAATCGAGCGAGCTTGGTGTGCGTTTTAAAGAGGCAGTTGATATCGTCGCGACGGAAACGCGTACGTGCTGAGTTTAGGAAATTAATGCACAACATCACGTTACGAGTTTCACCGAATGTGTCCGGCGCATACGCGCGTGCATCCGAGCATCGAGTTTGCGGCCGGGGCCACCCTCTGTGAAATTATAGCGTCCGATGCACACTGTGCACAGACCTATAAAATCTAGTAGGTTATCGATTAGGCTCCTACTCTCACCGCTCGCTGTTGCGAATCTGGATATGCCCCGGCCCATTCACCTGAATATCCACACAGCAACGACGACGGCGACGACGGTGGCCACGACAACGGTAGCAGTGTGGCATTTGATTTAGGTCAACGAATCGAACAATCATACCTTTTTCGCGTAACTCTCTTTTTCAATTAGTCATTAGACAGATCTGCGGTTTATGACGCTGCGCATACAGCTATTTTCCATTTTTACGGACTGGCCTGATTGACATGCTGATGTTTTTCTTTGAGATTGCCAGCAATGTGTCTCACACATATTTTACTTTAGCACTCGACAGATTCGGAGTAAACATATATATAAAGATTCTTGGTAAATTTAGTAAGATATATTGACGATATTCTTATATCCGTTTCTACCAATGTAGAATAATTTTAATCTTGATTCAACTTATTCTTTATTTTTTAGTATTAAGAATTAGAATTAGTTTATGTCTAATGCTCGTTTTTATCAATGTAGATTATTTAATCTTGATTCAACTTACTCTTCATCTTTTTTTAGTTCTAGGAATTAAAAAAGATGAGTAAGAACCGAGATTAAAGTTGAACTACATCGGTGGAAATGAGCATTAGACATAAAAGAATTCTAATTCGTAGAACTAGAAAAAGATAAAGAGTGAGTTGAACCAAGTAAGTTAATTTATGTTGTGGAAATGGGCATTAAATATAAATTAATTAGGAAGAGATATGTGGGCAAGCATTTGGTAAATTCGGAATAAATATACATCTAAAACTACTTGAATTTCGGAAGACATTTATAATAAGAATATTGGAAGTCTTTTTAGAATTTAGATATAAACTAATTAGGAAGAGGTTTAGATAATTTTTGTACACAAAGCCTTCGTCAAGATATATTGTTCGCTAAATTACTAATTAGTTGGTGCAACTTTCTACACCCGCTTTGATTTAATCACCTCTCATTACGATACTCAATACCACTAGATTTCGTGCAACTAATGGTTTCATTGTTTAATTAAATTTAAACCGTGTAAAATAAGTCACATTACCACTAAAAAATATGTATTATTAATCGATCGTCAAGATTAGTACGATGTAAGAATAGTCACGTTGCCTATATAAATCCATCGATTTCTCAGAGGTTCATTCCGACCCGCCCACGTGTTCCCTAAAAAAGAATTATTCTATCTGGTAGCCACCACCAGGTAGACCATCTGGCGCCGCCCGGGGAGGGTACGCGTTTATGAAAATGTATTTTAAGTTCGTCCCGTGAATCGCGCCGCCACTTTCATCCCCTTCGTGCTTCAGGTCTTACGTGACCTGCGGTATTAATCACGTCTCCCCAAGGGTAAGGTCGTTTATTGGGCGCGACGGCAAATCGGGACTCACGCTCATAATCTCTGACGTAGACGTCTGCGATTGTCGAAAGAAGGCTTCTTTTCCTCGCTTCGGACTCGTCGACAATTCGCCACCCTCTTCTTCACGAATTATACACACGCAAGTGCGCTTACACGTGTTCAGACTTTACCCACGCTTCTGCGGCCATGACCGGCATGCTGGGTGGTTTCCCCGTTATACACGCACCCCTTAGATCCGTAACTGTTACCGCTACGATGACAAATGTTATCACGCTCTCTGATGACGTAACGGCGCGTGTTAATGATATCGCGTGCTAGTTTCGGACGCCGTGCCTAATTATTGCTAACTATATGGCTAACTCTGTTTGGAATCGATCCGAGAGTGCTGTAACCTTCCGATTTAGACTTCCGTAGACGTCAGCGAGCCGATTTTTAAATGGATTTTCACGACGACGAGCGATATTGGTTACGTGACGATTTAACCAAGTTTTCTATTACTCAATGATTCGGCATAATCGATTAAACGTGATAATGGAAAATGTGAATTCGCCGATTCGATCGATTGCTCAAATGGCACGCTTACGCTAACGCTCGAATCCGTCAACACGGAAGTAATATATAACTATGAAAGTGACTTTTGTTTACCGTGCTGCAGCATCGACAATGGCCTCGATTAAATGAAAAAAAAATTTATATTGCCAGCTAATGAATTTGCAATTTTAAGCAAGCCATAATATTGCATTTATGATGCATGTAGAATTTATTTATTGTAACTATATAACGATAGTATCTGTGACTTGTTACCGGCATTTAATGGTCAAATAATTATCAGCTATACAGAAGTGTATTCTGAAAAATTTATTTTTGATAATCCTGAAAATAGCAAAGAATAAATTAATTATATAGTTTCGAAATATTATCTCTTATTTATATGTAAGAGCGTTTGAAATTAGTACAGCTGTTCTATTTTTAAGCTCTGTGTTATACAATTCTTGTTAAAGGTTAAAATACCGATCTTTTCCTTTCAATTTTTCTTAAGAATTTCTCTCCATCTCCCTTTTTCTTATTTTCTCGAACAAATATTGTATAGTAATATAATCCAATGATCCAATGAATATGATTACACTGGTACAAATAAAATAAAAGAGAAAAACACGTAACTCTGGATTATTCTTTATATAATTTTGTGCAATAATTTTTATTTTATAAAAATGATAAGTTTTTAAGTGACCTAAATTTTTCTTTTATACAATAATGATTGATATTCTATAATAATCATAAACTGGACACACTAAAGATAGCTTCCAGTTTTTGCACACCGAATATTTTTTTTTTAAAGATATACACTTTCCAGTGTATCAATACTTTAATTTTGAAAATAAACGCATTCGTAGTGACGACAAAGCGGTCGTGTCGTTTGCAATAAAACATACATGACAGCACATGTTTTCGCGTAAAATGTCAGATTGCCCTTCGGGCGAGGATGTCAAATAACGCGATATCGATCATCGTATATTACACACGGTGGTCCAGGTCTCGCGATTGCGGATTCTTTGACACAGATTTGCTGCCGATCTTATCTTCTAGCTAAAATATAATCGAATATCATTTTTCTTCATAATTTTTTTATTCTTACAGTATTAAATATATTTCTTAACCTTCTGAGGACCGGCATGTTTTTGATCGCCTTTTTTATTTTAAGGGCTAGAACTTTTTTGTCAATATCATGGGGTTGAGTGGCGAAAAAGATAGCGTCACTGTTGAGCCCCTAAAAAGGCCTCCGGTCCTCTAGAGATTAATATTGATAAAATATGATAAATTATCGGTTACCTACATGAAATTAATGAAGTAATATAAAGAAGTTATATGAAGTAAAATAATTGTGTTTTTTTTAAATATTATTTTACTCAGGAATGATAAGCATATTTCTCTATTAAATTCAAGTTTAAGAAATATTTAATTATTTCTAAAATATATAGTTATCTTTTGCAAATTGACTGCCTACCTTATTTCATTTTTTTCACAAACGCACTTCTAATGTATGAATTCTTTTTTACCTCTTCTATTTCTAATTCTAAAGCTAGCATAAAAAGTTTTTTGTCAATCTTGCTTTAGGCGTAATGCGCTAAATACAAGCGAAAGTTAGGGGCGAAATACGCGTTATTTGTGTATCGAGGCAATTTGTGTATCGATGTCACCAACAGCGGTTTTGTGCCCTAAAACTGTAGTGCATATGTGGGATTCAGCCGACATTTATTGTTCGACCATGATGCCATTATATAGTAGGGGAAGCGTACGACACGCCTGTATACACATACAATTCATCGTATGCGGGGGCGGCAGAGAGAAGGTGCAGAGAGTTGCGTGGGGGGACGGAGGAGAGCTGTGGAATGCGGGGTAAAACCAGATCAATACCGGCGAAAGCCGGTGACACGGTCGCGAATTCGCGGTATACACGAAATCGCGAAAAAGAACGGATGGAATCGAACGGCGAGGTGTCATCGTGATTGCTGCGCTGACACATCGTAACCGTAATGTGCGAGAGGCTCGAAAATGTGGAACTCGTCTCCTGCGTACCTTACTTCGCGCTTTTGTACTCGCGTCGTCTTTACATTCCTTAGAAAATTCACACGAACACCATAACTATGTTGTGTAACTACGTCGCTGTGTGTATTGAACCTGATATAAATCGCAATCTTCATATCTCTGATTCTATCTCTTTCGAGCAAGATCGATACTCGGCCTCCGAAAAGATGTCATCGGGAATTTGTTACTGTTATATAAAATAAGTAACTTCACTGATGTAGAATAGCGAACTATTTGTTTGTGGCGTTTTTGCGACATAAAATATACTTAGTGCCGAGGTACTGCCGTGTTTCCTGATACATGTGCCAGAAATGTTTAATACTAACTCAGAATGTCAGAAGAATGAAAAGTATTGTATAAGAACGAACTCTTTTCAAAGATTTTTTATTTTTCTACAGCAAAAAGTTGGGAAAATTTATTATTTCCTGCTTCGTAACTTCCAAATATGTTTTTTTAAATCGGTCTAAAATTAATTGAAAAACAATTTTTTTAAATCAAAATTTACTAAAGAAAATCACATGCTTAACAAAGTATATACTAAAAAAATACATGTTTTTATAAGTACACGTATTTTCAATTTTAAACACGCAAGAGAATATTTTTTTTTTATTTCTAAAATATTTTTTAATAATTTGGAGATAATTCTTGTGCCTTTATTTCTGTTATATACTAAATGTTATTATCCAGTCCCGCAAAATATTTAAAACTCGCGAAACTTTTAACTTTAATGAATTTTTGCCACATTTTTTTCCATCTTTTTATCCGTTTCTAGTTGTTTAACGCAATGATCGATATTCACTTCAACGAAAGCCGATACTATCGCTTTCATGACTCACGTGATCTTTTTAGTATAACGGCTCCTCGTAGTTTTTTTTAACTTGCCGGAAGTATACCGCGTGAGCACTGCGGTAAGCTGCATAAATATGTAACATCCAGTACATGGTAGCGAGGGTGGTAAGACTATTCTGACGCAAGTTGAGCCGCAAATGCACTCTCTTCTGTCATGACTAAACAATGTAAATGCGGTTTAGTGTCTATGAACGAATCGACATTTCGACCTCAGCTATTCTACGTCAATACTATATGTAATATTGTGCGAAACTAGATACAATTTTATTCGAATGATAGAAAGTGAATACAAAAATTCTGGGATAGAATAAGAATATTTCTAAGTCATATAGTTGAGCGAATTAATTGTATTTTATTTTATGGAATAATTTATTTTATGTGTGCAAGTAAAAATATTTTATTCATATTTATTGCTGTCTTTATTTAAGAATATATTAATAATAGTTATTCGAATAATATAACGAAATAATATAATGAATATATAATTAGTATAATATATATAAGTGAACAATTTTGGAAAATAAACTTTGGAAAAGGTTATTATGTGAGAACAGAGAACAAAATTACAACATAGAGAGAATAAAATAAATTATCTTAAAACAAAAATAATTATTCGCATTAATTACAAGTGCGAAAATTCATTAAAGTGAGTTAAAAGTTCCGCCAGTTTTAAATATTTTGCGGGACTGGATAATAACATTTAGTATATAATAGACATAAAGGCACAGGAATTATCTTCAATAAAATATTCGATTTTATATTGTAGTTTAAAGAGATTATTTTATTTGACGTAATTCTCTAATAGTCTAGCGGCGAATTTTCTTGATCAGAATCTCTTCCGTGTAATCAAACTGCTGCGTAACTGTCTTATCTAAATAAAGTTCATTGGGAGTACATCAGGCTTAGTATATGTGCGAGCAAATCGAAGCTTTGACCTCGACTATCTTACGTCACGCGAATCGAAACTTTACGTAGTAATTCAGAAATAAAGAAGTTGAGTCGCTAGAGGTAATTCAAGTTCAGCGGAAACTCGTAATTCATGCAATACATTGTAACTTTGTAAGTCGATATCTAGCTCCGGACGCGTCTCCCCGTGCATAATGTACGTCATTGCGCTGGCAGCGCATCGACGCGTCTTCAATCTCGGTGATTATTATTACGTCAGTTCTATCGAAACATCTCTCATGTAGTAATTTAGAATGAGGAAGTCAGTTCATTAAGTGCGGAGACTTGGTGATCGATCGGCTGCTCATTACTTCGGCCATGCTCCCGCGGTGAACTTCGCTCATTGTTACAGCTGCATTTTACATAAAGCAAGAACGATAGTTTCGCGACCTTTACCCGCTCTAAATTCATCGAATAAAACGTATCGGGAGTGGCTTAGGGGATAAAACAATCGTAGAAATTGAGTTAAATGCTTGACACAATCACACCCACGCTTCTTATCGCAGTCTAATTAGCTTTGGTAAAATCCTCTCGTGTTCCCAGAATACCCGTGCCGAATACCCACAGCTGTACCAACACAGTAAGTCCACCTACTCATATTAATCGTCCGCCTATTAATCATGCTTTCTCGGGTAACTCCGTAATGAATTCCATGCTCCGTTCCACAGCAATTTTCCATCTCTCCATAGCGTACATAAATATTTATTGATTTACATCAGAGGCTGCTATCTTGTTTGCCGCTCATTTCTTCGACTATATCGAGCTCTCTTTCGATGATGCAATTTTCTTTTGATCGATCTTTTATTTTTACCACCAGTCGAACCCGCTGCGGCACATACATTAGAGAACAACTGATGAGATCGTATATTGAATCCATAATGTTTTCGTTTGATATAAGTGAATTTTTGGAATTCTATTTCCATCTCAGATCGAAGATTCGAAATTATTTGAAATATATACATGTCTATAGTTATATTATATTAAACGTTTCTCTTTTCATTTCAAATTGGAATTCAGCAATTATATATAGATATTTAATAGATTTAATATAATTTGCATGATTTTAGAGCGTGAAAAAATTATGTAAATAATATATTTATTAAACTAAACGTTTGCGAATTATGTGTAACACAGGTTTTACCATTTCTCTGTAAACATTATTAATGCAATTTACGACCAATTATTTTCATTATTGCATGTTCGTCATACTTAACTTTGTGTCCTCTGTTGAGTCGTGTTACAAGAATAGCGAATAATTGATCGTACGAACACAATTGCCCCTACAAATTACTAATCAAGTATAGTAAAAATGAACAATATTTATCCCGATGTGAAACGAATGTCACGTAATCGATGTGACTTTCTGGCAATCGTATCGCATGTACTTTTCGTTCATTCGTTAAAGCTATAAATAAAACTGTTAAATTCTGTGTAAACCCTCATAAATTCTCTCACGATTTATGACGTTGTTTTGTCATGTTTATTGTTGCTCTAGGAAAGCGTATGCGAGAGGCCACACGATATATAAAATATAAACTGCGAGCTAATTTATATTTTATTAATTAATTCTAAATATAAATATAGTTATACGAATATACCTCATTATTTGCGTAAATAATTTTATATGAAAAGAAAATTCTATGTATTATAAATAACTACGTGCAAGTAATAATTTTAGATAATACGTCGTATGTAATTTAATTAATTTAATTTTATGGAAACCGGAACGCCAAATTTTAAAGACATTATTAAATAAAAGTTAGATTTATCGATGACAACTTTAAACCCGAGCTCAGTTTCATTGATTCTTTATCTCTTTCTAAAAGTCGAAGTAGGTACAGGAGAAAACAAACACAGTAAGTTAAATTACGATTATTAAATCACGGAAGTTAACCGATACTGGTGAAACCGACCATGAACGACGCAAAGGAAAACGAAATTAAGGCTGATAATAATTTCATTGTGTGGATTGGTTCCTATTCTTTTACGAAGAGAAATAGATTTCTTCAGATAAATTATTGATGGCTCATTTTTCTTAAAAAGAAAGATCCCAGAATATTACGATAAACGTACTTAATATATACTTTGTAACGTGTACTTTCGTCGTGCCGCTGTCGCATGAGCTTTCAAGCTCGCCTTTTTTCCAACGTCGAGCACATACAAAGCCAGGAACACGAAGCGCTGATTGGCGGGACGGATAAAAATGTGCTAAAGAAAGGCGCACAGCGAAAACAAAAAAGGTGATGACGGTGGCGTGGATCAACCTGTGAGCAAGCCAAATGAAGCGTAAGAGAGGGAGGTTCATACGTGGTGGGAGTGTACATCAATACATTTATTAAGTACAACTAATGCAAGGACCGTGAAGAGTTCTTGGATATGAACGCAGAGCGTGTGTTCTTGTGGACGTTTAGCTTCGTCGTCCGAGACTAAAATCGATCGTCTTCGAGCGAGTCCACCGATGGCAACATCCAAAGCACACACAGCGTGTCAGCAATAACATTATTTATTTGCATACATAAAAGAATATATATATATATAGAATACACCAAAAGTCGCGCGCTTTCTTACAACTGTAGAGATTTTTGTAAGATTCCTTTAGCTTTTTAAGATTTTTACATATTTCGATAAAATCAAGCCTTTAATTACAGTTATATTAAATTAAAGATTATTTAATAGAATATTGTCATTGATTGAAAAATGAGGTTCATTATTTATTTAAACTTTTATTTAATGCAGTAAAACTCTTTTTATGTCAATATAATCTTTTGTTAAAATTTTAAGAGTCAATTCCACACTCAGAAAAGAAGACAGTGATGGCAACTTAAAAGTACAGATTTCATATATACATTAATTTGTTGAATTATTTATGTTAATTTTACATATAAAACTTGTCACCTTCATAGTTCCTACTACTGCGTTCTCTCAGTGCAATTTTTTTTGTTGCCAAAGCGAAAGCGTGTGACTTTCGGTACACCCTTTATACATATTGGAGTGCAAAGTACAGTGGTAGCATACATTAGAGGGTTGTTTTCCTGGTTGTTCGACGGTTGCGAGGTCATGGAGCGCCTCGGCCGCCATAGAGCCAGTCTGGCGAAGCCGTACTTGGTCATGGCCGCGCAGAAATCCGCCCTCGATTGTCTTCGACTCCAGTTTCTCCGAATTCCCCTTTTTCGATCAATCCGTGCCCGAAGTATGGAAGTAACAAATCAGCTTCGACATCTTTCGACAGGCTCGCCGATAATCCGCGTTCGCGATGACTCGCGATTTTGGTCTACACGGCGGCGGTTCATCTCTTGAGCGCGTGAACGATCATGCGGCGCGTCTTCTCGATGCACTTTCGCAGGATATTACGAAATGACATGATCGAATCGTCTCTGTGAGCGGCGCGTGTGCCAGCGATGAGCTATTGAGAATAACGTTGAGCGAGAATAACGATTGCAACGATCGATTATGGGACTTCGATCGCCGAGAAACATTGAGCCTTCTTTGTTACTATCGTACTATTGTTTTCTCTAAGTTGCTGCTGATGCTGCTGCTGTTGCCGCTGTAGATAGACAGATATGTTCAAAATTATGTATTGAGGACAAACGCGCACATATACAAGCGGCGAGAAACGGAGTACCGTGCTGACCGTCTCGACTTCGTGTCGGGACTTCCCCCTCACCGATCTCGGGGCAAGATTTAGGGTTGTTTTTCCTCCAGCACACTCTCCGCTACGAAGTCCGGAAACAAACAGACGGTCGAGCGCAAACGACGAAAGATTGTCCGTCTCCGATGTGTCGGCGATCGATTCGGTGTGACAGGGACGCGAATTTCGTTGCTCGATGAGTTACATTGGACAAAGTTGCGCAAAGCGAGCGCATAAATTTCCAAAAGCCGTCATCGGTCCTTCGGCCGACCCGGCATCACGGCGGCAGTCGCTGAAATCGGACGGGAGGGGGATGAGGGAAGAATCGCTAATTGCAGCCTGATTCTCGCAGAGTCGAAAATGACTCCGCAATCTCGCGACGAGCGGTCGTCGTAAACAAGCGATCAGAAAAGACGTAGCAAAAATAGTCAAAGAAGTCGCCGTCTTCTATCTTTTCTTTCCCTCCCCCTCAACTGGAGTCCTCGAACGGACGACGCTTACGAACGAACACTACGCGGTAACACGCTAAGTATTATTAAGCTCTGATTAATTAACAGCACAGCCGATTTCGAGCGGTAATAAAAAACCCGAAGCGCGCGCGCGCGCGTCTCACGCGCGCATTAAGCTCTGATTAAATAGCAGCACAGCCGATTTTTCGATTATATAATAATAAAAAGGAGCAATCTCTCTTTTTTTTCTTCCTCTATTTACTTTCTGAGTATCCACGTTTCTCCTCTGCTTCCGATGATCCGTAATTCACGCGCGAATCCTTCCTCGTCCTTGCGCGAAAGGAGATCTTCCTTTCCTCTCCTTGCGCATTCAGTACTTATTTTCTCTTACTTTCGTACTTGGCGTACACTCGATAGCGACTCGCCGATCTCGCGCAGCGATATCACGCCGATGGACGAAACGCGACTTTATCGCAAATACGCGGCAAAACTTTGATATGTGTGTCGCTTTCCCGAGTGCTTCGCGACGCCGATGAAGGTATAGGCGTCCGGGTAGTCAAGGCACTGGACATGCGCATCGAATGCGAGAACCGTATTTGTACCTCGTACTCTCTCATCGGCTTACGAAAGATTCGGCGAACACCATGTGGATAATCTTGAAATCATCTACTGTTTCGCGCAGGATATTTCGAAGAACTCTCGCTTTCTGGAGTCGCTTCGCCGCTTGGAGAGTGTATTTCGTTGTATTCTCTCGCCTATCGGTTTTTCATCATTTTTAGATCCGTATCCATTTATTTTCTTCACGTAGATCTATAAAACAAACAGTTATCGATACTGTATCAGATTTCTCGATATTTTCAGTTGATTGTATCGTTTCCTTGATTCTTTCCGCTAGATGCTCATATTTGGAAGATAAGGTGTATATACGACCCTCGCAACCCTCTATTAATCTTTATTATAGTTTAAAAAATGAATGACTATTGATTCCTCTTAACAGTCGATCTCCGTCAGATTTTCCAATTTTCGTCCCTTTAGATGTTACTATCTTTGTTATGTTCTAATAATGGAGAAAAGGCGAACGAGATAATATAAATGACAAACTAAAATACGTAATAATCTCGTTGCGGCCTCTAGCAGCTCCTGCGATAGCAATCGATGCTAATGTTTTATAATTGCGTGCATTAAAGTCTCGCGCATGTCACGTCTCTCTAACTATCGACGGTTTTGTTCTGAATACAAAATTCCCTTCGTAGAAAAGTCCGCGAATCGATCGAAACTCTCTTTATTGCTCGCGCGCAATCCATCCGGCCTGATTAGCATAAAATCGAGGAGCTCGATCTAGAACGAAGGATCCCGTTTGCGGGTAGCATTCACGTTGTTTATATGCAGTGTACTCGGTGCAATGATGTGTGCCTCATACGGGCGTAAACTGTCCTTATTACGTCAAGGAGTCGTCGCCGCCACCGTCGCGGCGCGTTTCGGAAGGCAGAATTTTCTACGTCGGGCAATGTATCGATTGGCCGGCTCACCGTCCACGACCCACGACAAATCGAGCGGAAAACGCGAGTCCTCTTCCGTGCGATCGCCATCGGCGCGCAATGTTACATCGCGATAAAATTAGAACGCTAGCGTCATTGACTGCCGGTATCGAACCGCCATTGCCGCCGCCGCCGCCACCGTCACCGCAGAACAGTTCTCCAAGTGTTGTGCACTCGGTAGTACCAGTCACTAACGGTATATAGTTAGACCCTTTGTGATTTTGGATCCCCCTTCGAGCGACCGCGTTCTACAGGGTGGTACCACGACCTGTGCCGGAATAGGTCGAGTAAGCCGGGATTATTCTTGGACGGCCGGAAATAAATATATTTTCGGGCACTGCGCGAGGATCAAGGACGACGAGTCTTCGGCTTCCTTCTTTCTCGGATTTTCCTTGATCCTCGAATCCCTCACGTACGTGGCAGCCGCTAGTATCATCAACTTTCGGTCGCGGCAGCGCACGTGACTCGAAGGTCGTGCTCCCTCCGAATCGATTGGACACCTTATGCCTGGTGTTCCAGGGGGCCGCCAGTCTGTCGGTACCGACGATCGGTCAGCCTTCCCTTCCGGATCGATGGCAACGCATCCGACCTCGGAAACGCCGACGTTCTCGAAGTCGAGGTTCTCCTTGACCGAATCGCGTATGGCTGTGCGATCGAATAACGCAATCCGATCTCGCCACACCTTTCACGAGTCTTCCATCTCATGTTACAGAAGATACCACGCAGGATCAGTAGAGGACACTGTCGTTCATCCGCATTCCCTTGTCCGCGTTATACATGTTCTTCATTCCCTTTGTGAATCCTATTTAAATACAACGTCCAATGTATAGGTTTACGAGATCATTAGACTCGATTTATGAATGATACTAGTCTATTCTCCCTTGCTAATGAACAATGAAGATAAATCTTTACGTTTATCTCCTGGTATAGTTTTTAACATCTGCCATCTATCATCATACCTTGTATCATTGTTCGATCTTGGGCTTCCTTTTTGATAAATTCCTAGCATAAATTCCTCGATAGAACGTGAGTGATTTTTGTTCACCATTGATTGATGTCGTATTCGAAGAATTAAGAACTCATCTTCGAAAATTTCTTTTGGGCGATGCGACCTTATATAAATGTAAGTCTTATATCCTTGAAATTCTCACAATTCTGTCTCAATGGACGATAAAAGCTCGGAACCCTCGCAATCCTCTGGAGAATGATACTAAAGCTCTCGCGTAGTCCTTTTCACGGACAATATACCACGGAGCCTTACCATATTCTTAAGGTTCTCTCGCAGGCTCACCGTGCTCACCGATTTTCAGGCCGGGCTCACAGAGAAACGTTCATGTCGCACGAATTGATCACTCCCGAACAGCCCTCTCCAGGTTGAAGACGGGATCATCGTCACATATCCGCGGTGCCCTTCGTAGATAGAGGGACGTCGTGTGTACCGAACGCGCGTTTACCTCCCGTTAACCTATGACGAATTCCCTGATGTATACACAAAGGTGTACACGCGCTCGTTGAGAGCTCGTCGCTCTCCTCCGCGCCTCCCTTCGTTATCGAATGGCTACACCATCGCGCACACTCCGTCCCCGTTCAACCCTCGCCGCTCACCGCTTGCCGCTACCAACTCCCGGTCGCGCGCACCCAGCCAACTCCACGTTCCCAGTGCGATCTTTATATATAGCCTTTCCATTTACGGAACACAAAAAGAGAAGAAATGGCTGTCGCGAAAATAAACGACAGCGAATGGGCCATCGTCACTGGAAGGATCGAAACAGACTGTTATCCACATCGGATGGAGTTGCCTTCATTCTTGTCTCCTTTGTTGTGTAGAACCACTCTCGCACGATTACGCATTAATCGATTTCACGATTGTCGGTCGAACCTTTCTTCCGCATGTGATCAATTAATCTTTGATCGCGTGTGAAAAGCTTCTATTTCTTCTATATATATTTTTTCTGTCAATTAAAACCGCTCTTACTGCAATCCGTATCTCGCGTGCAGCATGCACTTAAAGTCAGTTCACGCGAAATGCAAATAGTTAAATGCTAAGCAGAGATCAAATAGTTATATATCATCTTGATCTCGTTTGAAATTTTTCTATGGAAGTATTGCTAGAAATATTATTTGTTTATCTACACTGTTAAATTCATAATGTCAAATTATATATATCCAATTTGAATTATTTTTAATCATTTCTATAGATCGCCATTACTCCTACCCAATACGTTAATTTGAAACAATGGAGTTAAACAATTTAACTCAAAAAAATATATTAAAGACTCAAATTTAATTTATTATTTATTAAATTCCTATGTTAATATGGCTGATGTTTACTTTTAAACTAATCACAGAAATGAATTAATTTACATTTTGACACATATAGAAGTTAAAAACGTTATTTAACTCAAGGCATTAGATTACTATTGCTCCTTTGACATCTAAGGACATCTACAGTGTAGGAAGACATATTAATTAATTAGAAATTAGACAATTATACGCTAATAATATTTCTAATCTTTGTTCATTATTTATCTCAATTTTTGCAATATTAATCCCTTTCATCTATCATTATCATGTCGATGTATTATTATTAATATATTATTGACGATTTTACAAATATGTTTGGAGTTAGGCGACTATCTGACTAATAATTATACGACAAAAATTTTTCAAGAATTTTTATGGAGAAAAAAATGTTCATCATGCGATGCATTCGTTTGCGTGTGAAAGAAATATCTGAACAATTTTGGTACAACTACCGATGATCAATTCGCGCGGAAGCGGCTTAACTTTTGTCATTACGCGATATAATTCCGATTTATTCGTGTGCATTTCAATTCTCTTGCCAATATTTAACGCTTTTGACACCGAGTTTCCCTAAAATACTTGAAGAATCAGGAATTTTTGTAGGTGTAATATTTCTCGTACGATTCTCGTACGACATAAAGATCTTTATATAAATATATAAAGATTCTTTATATAAATTTAACGAATTCACTTTAGAGATTAGTGTCGAGTTGATTATTTACGTAATTTTATTTGTTGAAAAAAGTAGCATAAAAGTTTACAACCAAATATCGCGAGGTGTTTGTGCGTTTCGAATATATGAAATATTTCGAATGTGCTTCGCTTCAATTGTGAATTTGTTCGTTGCAAGTAAACTCGATCGACTAAACATCCGATGACGTCAGTATCCGGTTTTCGTCGACGAAACGAAAGTCCAGGAACAACGCGAAATATTTATCTCTCAACGACTGATGGAGAATCCTTAAATAAACCAGAGTTCTTTTACCGGACCGTTGTTATTGGAATAATAGAAGCCGATGACACACACACACACACACACACACACACACACACACACACACACACACACACACACACACACACACACACACACACATTTGGTTTTTACTAGCTGTGTCGAAATTTTAAAATGGTCGAAGCTGTTATATGGATCTTTATGTAAAGCGTAAATAAAACAATAGACAAATCGAATTTATATTTTCTTGAAGAATTCCTAGAAATTTTTTTGGCTTATATCCAAAATTAGATTTCAATCTTCATCTTTTTAATAATTTTCTCTTTTCATTTCTTTAATAATTTTTTTTTAAGAAAAGAAAATGTTAAGTTTTGACTGTTTCTCAGCCAAAATAAAAAATTACGAGATGTACAATTATATTAAAGGGCTTAAGCGGAGTGATGTATCATTTGTTTTGGAGAATTATCGGGAACATGAAAGAAATTATGATCAAATATAATAAATCTATTATTAATACATTTACTGATAAAAAATTGTTAAGTAAGACATCAAGACATCCTATCATCAGGGATTTAAGCAATAGGAATTGTATTATTACTTAATCCTACTGTATAAATTTACTATACGATCATATTGTTTGAGTCAATATAATTAATCCTCCACCTACACCGTGAGTCTTTTAAGGAACAGACAAAGTTTTTTGCTATCTAAAGAAACAATAGATGTAACATCTGAGTTAAAAAACGTTTAGAATACAAAATAGAGGTTAAAGCAAAAAAATTTTTCGATTTTTTACAACTGATTTAATAGGAGAAAGTTGGTATTGATACAAAGGATCCACGGTGCAGAGACAACGTTAACGAAAAACATTGATGCAAATGGAGGGTTAAAAAGCTCTGAAAAATAAAAAAAATTTCACAGAAAAAATCTTACATCAACAGACAAAGTCATCAAATATCACAAAAAAACAGATTTTAAATAAAATATTAGTAAGAAAATAAATTACATTTTAGGTTAAATAAACAGCTGTGTTAAAACACGTATAATTTGAAAGAGATTTTCGATTGACGAGTGACGAAGAGTCTGATATAAAATAATTATTTGATTTCAAATTTTAACTTTGAATAATAAACATGAATTATTATATATATGGATATAGATATATAGATAATGATTTCTTCCATGTTCCCGATATTTCTTCAAGACGATACATCACTCGATTTCGTTAAAGTCCTTTAATGTGATATATAATTTGTACATCTCGAAACTATTACATTTTAACCGAAAAACAACCTAAATAAAACATCCTCCTTTTTGAGTATTATTTATTACAACTTTTCAATATTGCCCCTGGATATTCAACTAATTAATTTCGGATTGAGATTCTGACAAGGCAAAGTAACAGTATAATTACGTTTAAGTTAGGAGTAGAAAGTTTTGTTGTTTAATTACACCTAGAGAGTATAAAGTTTACTCTTTTCCGATCGTTTGAAATTTCATATTGCTGGCATTTTAAAGTTTCTGTCGAAAATTAATTTCCGGATTGATTAGAGAATCCCAAGACACCCTGTATGCCGAACCACGTTATCAGATTATCCTAGTGGCTATTTCGGGGTATCGACCAACCAGTGTTAAGGTCGGACGCGCCCACGATAATTCGAGGACTAGCGAAATTCGTCCGGCCGGCGCGCGGATTGATCCTTGACTTACTTTTTGCTCGCGCCGACACGACCAACAGACGTTATCGCGTATCAAAAGTACATGTAATTAAACACGATGACGGGAGAAGTAGGGGATGAGAAAAAGAGAGAGACAGAGAGGGTAGTTCAAACAAAACACAATTTAATCGTGACGCGCGTCGCGATCGTTCGTCGTTAATTACTCATGCATATGCAACGACGTGTAAAACATGAAATTAAAGGGATGCCGAAGGGGATTGCGGAGAGTTAGGGCGGACAAAAGCGTGACGTTTTTTCGTAGGAGCACGTGTATTCGAGCGAGCGAGCGAGCTCAGTGTTAAATGAAATAATTACGCGAATCGTCGTAACGCAGCCACCCACGCAACCGCGTGTGGACCGAACGGACGTTTGACTGCTTTTTATTTTATCTCGCTCCTGTAACCACCGTATTACGTCGCTGCTGCAATAAAACGCAATATCTATTATCTACGACTCGCGTATTTAATCGTTCGCGTAAAATAAACGTGCTCGATATCGAGATCAATAGCGAAGAGCTATCTTTCTTATAAACTACAATTCTCATTGATTTTTCTTAGATTATTTTTCTGGATTATTGCAAACTTCCGATCTATCTTTTCGTAAAGCAGACTTTTATTATCTATTGTATAACAACATAATTTTTCTTATGTAAGAAAATTAATCTTCAGATCTGATTTTTTTGTTACCATTAAAATTTTAAAAATTTAGTTTAAATTTTTTCAATATATACATTATTATGTACATCTGATCTTCGATGATCTTCGATAGAATTAAATAATTTCAACGAAAAATATTTTCAAATGTGATGTACATTATAATGTACGCCGGATCTAAAGGGGTTAATAGAAAACAATATAATAGTAGAGCAATATTAATAAATATTTAGAAATTCGAATATCGAAAAATATTTAACAGTGTGTATACGTTGTACGTGAATTCGAACGTTAATTACTATTACTCTGTCGAATTGGAAATTGATTAACTAATGCAGATACATCTCGATTGTTAATTAATTCTTTTATATTTCGTATTTCGATTGTTTTAGAGATAAACAGGAATACGTCGTTTTTTAAACTCTTCTATAGATGCACAGTATTATTTCTCTCTCGCACAATTATATCGTGTTCTGCAATGTGCAAGTGGATATCCACCGTTTTGTGCAACGTATATATATGCGTTTGTTCTGAATTCCATGCAATAATTTATTACGATAACAGAATGTCGCGAGGTATCAGTTATTGAAGTGCAAATTATCAAGTGAGAATTTATTCAAAATTTACTTTGCCGGCAATCTGCCGTTTATATTTCTCTCTCAACACATATTGCGCAGTTATTAAATAGATACGTTATATTACAACATATGCACGTGGAGTGTCATCCTTCTTGGCCTTTTTTTAATCATAATATCCTTTAAAAATTGTTTCAATATTAGTGCCAATGAAAATCGCGTTGTCAAGTATTTTTTTCATATTTTATTCATATTTTATTATTTGATTCATTTATGTATTATTTGTTTCATCATGTATTTGGTTCAAACATGTACTTCATTTTGTCATCATGTATCTCTATTATCTTATTACGTATTCTCTTACAAAGCGCACCGTCACGGAACTGCTTTTAATTACCGCTTTGACTTGTAACATTAAATTAATGAAAAAAATGCATTAAATAAAAGTTCATAAATGCGCTTTTCGAAGTTTACGAAGCTCGATGTGGCGCTATCGCACGGTGGATGTAACAAGTTTTAGAGCAAGAGTATGCCCAGACAGAATGTGCCATCTAGCCGTAACGAAAGGCGGGAGATTATTGATCGTAAAAATGGCGCTAACGTAAAGTTGTGTAAGGCAGATATCAAGTCATAATTTTCGATAGTTTTGACGACTCGGATCAATTTCTAAACGATCGCTCCTCTTATTTATTAAAATAATGAGATTCCTGTAATAACAATGACATCAATTCTATGCGGCTGAATACTTCGATGACCTTCATATTTAAATTTAAGAAAGAAAGAAGGCATTCCTACCCTGTCTTCAAAAATCTCCTTAAAAAATTTAAATTTTATTAAAACGTTTTCAAATCATATTCAAGTCGTGATTTAGTAAGCGGATTCTTAACTTTGAGACAATAAGTTACAATTTAAAAAATTGAAATATAAATTATTTATTATAAAATTATATAGAGACAAACACAAGTTTTCTCTACGATATACGTAAATAAATAAAGAAGAGCTTACAGTTATTCCTTTATTTATTAAAATAATGTGTCGTAATTAAATAACTTAATAAATTACGTCCAGAATCAAATAAAACTTTTGACAATAAATTTTATAAATGATGAAATTAATATATCTTTTTTATAATTCTTAATGAGTTACTGTTCTTTTAAAGGTTATTAAATATAAGTATTTACGAATCTTTAACAATTGCGTGAGTTAATAGTTGTTAATTTTATCATTGAGAAACTATTTGATTATTTCCCAACGTTTTCATTTATCTTGATCGGAGAGATAACTGAATTGTTTGAGCAAGTCTATGGAAAACTAAGGGAAACTGAAACAAAATTGGATGCAGTATTTTTTACAATTGACAAAGAAAGTAAAATATATCGACAAAGCCAGTTACATACGGGTCGCGCTGGACCGACCGAATTGGTCAAACGAAAGTAGTGCAGAACAGCACATTCGTTTCTACGTGTTTCCGGAGCGGAACCACATTGAGAGCTCCCGGAGGATACGGTATAGCTACGCAATCAAGCAAAGTTGAAAATGGACTTACAGGGAGAACGGCCAGGACGTCTCGAGCTTCTGCGACGGGCGCTTCTCGTGCTTCGCGGCATGCCGGTTCTCAATTCCGTGGCAACTATATGTGGAAAAAAACAAAAAGATAGAAAGATTAGAATTAATTCCGTTTCGCATTACGTATTGTGCATATTCGTAGGGATTTCGTGATCTCTCGCTGTCTCGCGGATCTCTTGCTCTCTGTGGTCGTTATGCCTTGTATCATCGGAGTGGTGAGAGGAGCGAGAGTGCAACATCGTAATAAGTATACGCTCTAATAAATATTACAGCTGGTAACGAAACTCCGATGTTGTACTCCGTGATGTAAATATGTGACTTTAGAATACGTAGATCCATGCATCATAACAGGAAACATCAGAGAGATAGACAGACAGATAAAGAATCAGAATCAGAAGATCATTACTTATTAAACATTCTAGGACTACGTCCCGTAAAAGCGTGCAAGCATTTCTATAAAAAAGAGAAACGCAAAGTTGAGTTGGTTATATAGACAAAGATACAGTAAACAAAAATAACAATAAAAAAGAAAAAAGTGTGTAACGAGAAAGAGGGCGTGTATATGTGTGTAGGTGACTGTGCAAGTACATGCGTACTTGGACAGGTACGTGTAGAGAAAGAGAGAAAGAGAGAGAGGAAGAAAGAAAGGAAAGATAAAAATATACATGTATACAAAGAGTACTGATACATTTAAATAAATTCATTAACTAACGAGTGGATTTTCATTCTTACAAAGAAAATCGTTGCACGACGTGCGAGCAAATGAACTGAATGAAATCAACCGCGAAAAGGAAACACAGCGGCGTTTAATTTAAAACATATTTAATAAAACAATACGTTATCCAATTTTTAGCATCGGAAGTCCTGCACTTATACCGAATGCTTCATCTAGTCTGGCAAATTTCAAATCGATTTCTTTATAACGAGGTCAATTAGACACCGCTATTTTCTGCATTAAGTATCTCGATGACCGAGATTTTTTTTTTACTAAGCTAATAGATAAAAGATGAATATTTGACGCGAGTTGCTTGATCGATAAAAGATTTCTAATTAATTAAAGAGATAATATTTACTTAAATATTTATGCTAACAGCAAGAAAAGATTTTGAATTGAGGAATCTTTCTAAGTGGAACCACTCTTACGAGTCTTTTTGGCAGCAATGCACATTTTTGCCGAAAGTGCATGTCAATTAGCATACATTCGGTACGTGTGTTGCGAACAGATTGCATAAGCTCGATTCAGCTGAATCGTGCACTGCAAAGCATGTATATTCTAAATAAATAACAGATCTGTTATATCTCGAGATAAAATAGATTAGCTAACAAAGAAATTAAATTCTGTTATTCTCGCTTGTAGAATTACAGTAACGTAATATTCTTTAAATTACAGTCACCAGCACATAAGCACATACATGTCGATTTATTCATACCGTGTTAAAGGCCATTTTGTATGCAACAAAAATAAAATCGCGACTCTCGATCTTGATTTTTATCTAACGCTTATAAAGACATTCGAGAGAATTTTTCGATTTAATGTTCGAATCGAAAATTTGGATGAAAGCCAAAAACCACTCCAATTTACTAAAAATTCTGATATACGCTATGCAAATACTAACGACGGCATCGTGTTTAGCGAAAAAAATCTTCGGGAAATGTACTATCGCACTTTGTAGAAAAAAAAATTTTTTGTTGAGTAGTGTTATTCAATAGCCAAATATTTATCGAAAAAACAAAGCCTTCAGGCGTCAAAAGAATGTTAAACGTTACACTAAGCTAGTTCCTCTAACGTCGATTAACTATAACGAATTGTCCAATAACTTGGATTCATTCCTAAAATGGGAACAATTGCACGGCGCGCTGTGATTTAAATTAAATCAACGTCTACTGGAAATTCTTTCTCTCTCAGGGACCAATCTTGCACCGACGAGTGTCGTTGTATTAGCAAAATCGCTCGCGAGAGATTCCACAAACGAGACTCACGGGTATACCAGAAGCGCGTAAAACCGCGTAGCGAAATCGTCAAGTTACGCAGAGTTATTCGTCCACTTTGCGACATACCTAACGCTACTCACGAAAGATCTGTCCACGCATTTGGGCCGAGAAAGGTATCGCGGTCAAGATTCCGCAGGGCTCGATCGCTGCAATATTTCGACTGTCGGTGGCAACGGTGGCAGGTAACGTACACGCGGTCGGTCGATATCAAACGCCGGTGTGACCTACAGGATACATCAGTGGTGATACGGCACCGCGCGAAACACAGTATATCCATCTCCTCAGGCCTTCCCTTCCGTCCTTACTACCCCTCCACGCCCATCCTACACACGTGCTCGACGTGCCTGTACGTGAAACTCCAAGTGCTTGTCATTGTCTGGCGCGGAGGGCGCTTGACCTTCCGAAACGTATCGAGCACACCCCTGATTTCTTTTTAGTCTCATGCGAAGAAGAGTCGCCGCCATATTTTTGAAGGGAGAAGAAAGAAAAAAAATACATCGCTTACAATACGCGTGGTATGTTCAGGATATAACTTTTCGGTTGTGAGGTTGCTTCAATTCATTCGCATTCCATCCGCGCACGTTCTTACACATTCAAAGAAAAGGAAAACGGGACCGACCCTTTCAGCCGTCTTCTCTCTTCTGTATCGTATAGTCTCTGATACCACAGCCCCTTCCTTTCCATCCCCGATCCCTTCGCCGCGCGAGGTCGAGCGCTCTTTCGAAATTTGCCGATGGCCAAAGGACGCCTCGAGAACTGTGCTCGTCTGGCCTCGAATCCGAGATTCTTATCTTTTAACTGAAAGCTAGCGGAAAGAAGGTGTTATCGAACGATTTTACCACTTGCGAACGTCGTCTGCAGTTACTGCGGGATCGCGAGCTACTAGTATATACGTCGGTCGACTTAGGAAAATATTCACGACGAAATTTTCTACTATCCTAACTTTCCTTTCTTTCTCTCTTTCGTTTTGTTATTCGCCGTGGCAAAATATATACATGTTTGCTCGGTATGCAAATACTTGAAAACAGCATAAAATTTTCGTCACTGAGTATTCATTATGGAAAGCATTTGCATTTCTTGTAAATCGTTTCTACGCTACAGTAAAAGTTTAAAAATTTTTAACGAATCTATTTAGAGAACTAGTTCATTGATTGCTGTAATGATTAAAACTTTTTTCTTTTTGACATATAAATTCACCTATGTAAATTTCTTTCGTGATAAATTTACTTTTCATCATATTTTTATAATGAATTAAATATTCTTCTGAAGAAATAATAAATTGAGTTATATATATAATTATATAATA